>NW_028245331.1:0-2000 GCF_964263255.1 Lissotriton vulgaris
CAATTTTTTTTTTTTAGTGTTCGCAAGGGTTTCTGCCAGTTCGCGAGGGTTTGGTACCAGTTCGCAGTTGCGAACGTACTTGTCGGCTCGCAACGGTCGCGACTATGTTGTTTCTACGTCTGGTTCATCATCACAGGTTCCCAGCACCCTCTGTTTCACCACTGCCACCCTCTGTATCACCCATGCCACCCTCTGTTACATCAATGCCACCCTCTGGTTCATCATCACTGTAGATTATGGGGGGGAGGGGAAAGCAAGCACACCTGCCCTGCTTCAACTGACATGAATTAATTTGGGGTTAGTTTATTAATGTGTCACTGTTTTAAAATTCCAGGTCGGGCACCTGTTTCCTTATCAGTAATTTGCTTTCTGTTGCAGTGCAATTTTTTTTCCAGGACCTTTGTGGCCTACTTGTAGCTATTCTATGAGCCTGCTGTGAGGGTCAGAGCAGGGTCATATAATTGTTGCAACTAGCAACTGAACTCTGGAGGGGCCCCAGTCAGGAAGCACTACAGGGAATGGTTACTAATGATGAGTTTGAACTCTTGCACCTGCTGAGTGCTTTCAGTTTTGCAAAACTCGTTTTTCTGCAATTTCGCGGGATTCGGGGGCGCGAACACGCGCGAGATCGGATTCGGAAGACGCGAATTTGTGTGAATATGCGATTTGTCTATTTGCGGCGTGTTAGTTCGCAAGGTTTTGTGTGTTTTCGCGAGCCGCTTGTAGCGCAAGGCGCGAAGTTACCCTCGCGGTCGTTCAAGGGCGTGGCCATCTTGTTTGCATGACGTATTTCCGTTTCCGGGCGCGAAGTGTAATCTCGCAAAGAGTGCGGCTCGCCAGTACAATTTTGCGAGTGTTCGCAAGGAAAATCTCGCGCGAACTTACCCACGCGCTCGTGAACGGGCGCGGCCATCTTGTTTCTCATTCATTGCTATGGTTCTGGGCATGCTTTTGGTATCCTCTCTGTATCTCTGCCATCCTTTGCTTGTTTGAAGTTTTTTTTTATCTATTTTACTTATTATCTATCTCTCTATTTTTTTTATCTATATTTTTGTGTTTTCTGCTACTTTTGGTTAATTTTAAACTACTTTTTTCATCTCTTTACTTTTCTTCTCTTCCCTATTCTATTTTCTTTATTATTTAGCTTCCTTTCTGCCCAGACCATGGTGAAGGGAGCCGGGAAGCATCCCGAGAAGGGGAAGGGTCCTGCACCCCGTGCCCGGCTCCTATGCGGGCGTTAGAGGGGGCAGCAGGTCTTACCCCGGGAGATCTTTTGCCCGGAGGAGGTGGCCGCACTAATTTTTTATGTTCAGCGCCGCCTCCCCAGGACCATCATGGCAGGCGGCAGGATCGGTGTCGGGTATGAGATCCGGGAGCGCCGGAAGCGGTGGGAGAAGGTGTGCCGGGTCATGTACCACCACTCTCGGGTCCGGCGCACCTACAACCAGGCCACCCACCGCTGGACGGATGTCCTGGACCGTGAACGAGATCTGCTCGACCTGCTTGGCCTTGATATCCCGGGCTTGGTGAGTAGTAGTAGCTATTTCTTTACTACTCTGTTTTCTCCTGCTCTGTGTGTTATTATATTGCAAATTTTTGTTTTTTACCAAGAGCAATAATGCTGCTCATTACATTGTAGGTAAATTATATTTCAAAATCTTCTGTGCATTTCAGGTGCACTGCTCTCCTTCTCAGTAGTGTTGCTACTATGCTTATTTGTTTTCGATTTTGTGTTCATTTCATTGGCCTCTGAAATTATGCATGAGTGTAGTTTAAAGAACTGCGTAATGCTAGACACTAAAGTTCAGATTTTTAATTACCGGCGCATCTCTGCAAAGTGGTGGTGGCGTGCGCCAGTAATTGTGCGCCACGCCACCACCACCCATGGTGCGCCGTACTTACAATGCGGCGCACCATGGGCCAAAAACGTCACCAAAGCGTTACGCATCTGTGCCGTAAAGGCGACGCATTGCTGGAGTTGCGTCGCAACGATGGCGCAG
>NW_028245332.1:0-86728 GCF_964263255.1 Lissotriton vulgaris
TGTTATATCAGTCCAACATACACGTCTAACCAATCTAAGGCTAAATAATGAAAGCAAGGTTAAAATACAAATCAACAATTAGAAAAAAAAAGGTCCTTTAAGGAAAAAATCTGGGTTAACTTACTCGAAGCCATTGAGGAAAAAAAATTCAAAGGATTCTGGAAATTGATTAAGGAATGCACAGGGCAAGTTGTGGGATCCCTGCAGTGCTCCGTCCCAGAGGATAAGTGGGCAGCCTACCTGGAGGTATTATATGGCAAATGGCCTAGCAAAGGGGAATTAATATCGACAAGCTGGCCAGGAGACAGGGAGGATATTCTAATACATTTCACCCCAGGCCATATTAGGAGAGTAATATCTGGTCTAAACTTAACTTGAGCTGCCGGCCTAGACAACCTACCAGCAATTATTATAAAAACTAATCCCGACTGGTGGGCTGAGTTTTTTTCAAATATGTTTCATGGGACATTAAAGACAGGTTTAATACCAGAAAGTTGGAAAGGGGCTATTGTCAGACCGATACACAAAAAAGGCGATGTAAACTCCCCAAAAAATTACCGCCTAATAAATCTCCTCGACATTGGGGAAAAGGTATTCTCCAAAGTAATTCTAGGCCTGCTAAAGGACTGGGCAGAGGATAACCAGATAGTACCCCCAGAACAGGGGGGGGTTCAAAGAAAAGCACTCGACAGTGGACCACTGTTTTTCTCTTTGGGCCATCACGCAGATGTCGATAGAACAGAGGGGTAATTTATTTTGCTGTTTTGTGGACTTCCGTACGGCTTTCGATCTTGTGAGTAGGGAGCAGCTATGGTCAACCCTGGAAGGATACAATCTACATGGAGACCTACTGGCGATTATAAAAGCCTTACACACTGAAAACTGGGCCCAGATAATCCTGGACGAGGAAGGTGGACTATCTGGGAGGATCCAGATCGGAAATGGCTTGAGGCAGGGGTGCGTACTTGCCCCTCTGCTTTTTTCCCTGTTTTTGGTCGACCTACCAGCAAAATTAAGAGAAGTAAAAGGGGCTAGCCCAAAAGTGGGTGGCAATCATGTCTCGTGTCTACTATACGCAGACGATCTAGTGATTATGGACCTGACGCAGATAGGTCTCCAGAGAAAATTAAACATGTTCAATGAATATTGCCTAAATAAAAAGCTAATAGTGAACATGGAAAAGACCAAAATGTTATGCTTCGGTAAGTGAAAATCCCGGTTCCCTTGGTGTCTAGGCACACATTTACTTGAGAGGGTGAATGAATATAGATACCTAGGAATCTGGTTTATGAGTAACCTTAAATGGTATACCCATCTGGAGGCACTTAAAATGAGGGTATCTGCCTCTGTGAAGGGACTAAAAAGATTCAACAGTGTTTATGGAGAAAACTCAGATAAGCCGGTCATAAAAGCCTATTTAGCAATGGTCCCTCCCCAATTCTTGTACGGGGCAGAAGTGCTTTATTTAAGTGAGAAAAAAGGCTGGGATAAAGAAGAAGGAAATATCCTAAAAAACTTATTCTCACTGCCAAAATCCTCTATGGTACAAGCTGCAAGACTTGAGTTGGGAATTACCTCTTGGGCGGCAACTGCCTGTATGGCACTAATTCGCTTTTGGCAGCGCCTAGGGTCTGAAGAGCACCAAAATATTTCCCAGTGGTGTAAAAGGGAAATTGTCACTAGTGAACTGTCCTGGGCGAAACAGACAAGAGCCACACTAAGGGAAGCATATGGAGAGTTGGGTTTAAAACTATGTCCGCAACTGGGTCACCCAAGCATAGCTAAAAAAGAATTTAGAACACTGGGAGCTGAGACTTCCCGCACATATGATAGAGAGTACCTCTTGCAGAGTTTCGGTGTCACATATGACTCTGGCTTGGGAATCTAACAAACAGTATCCCTATTTAGATAGATTGCCAAGATTCCACTTAAGACGGGAGGTACTAAAAGTGTGAATGGGGATAAACCCCTGCTATGGGAATATTGAGATCAAAAATTTTATGTTAAATAGTAATGGTACCTGTACTTGCGCGTTAGGTAATCATTGCGCTATTGTTCATATTTTACTAGATTGTACGAAGTTTTTAGATTCTCGGAAAAAGATTTTATGTCCGATATTTAAAAAATATACGATCAGAAATAGGATGCAAGCTGCTAGCCTTTTAGTTGAAATGATGAACCTAGACATTGCTTATCCTATCGGGAAATTTATGAGTAAGGTCAAGGTGTTCCTCAAGTGTACAGAGTAAATATCTTTTACTGCGCACTTGGGGTAGGATGATGATGGGCATGTTAAGGGTAATGGTACAGCATGGAATTCCTTCGAAGGATCCTGAGGTAGATGAAAGAATTACCCGACCTAATTATTTGTAGGTGGACATGTGTATCTTGTATGAAGGAAATGTGTATTTTATGATATGTACTTATACCATGTTTTTAATATGACATTGGCTATATTTTAATAGTATTTCTATGTATAGGGTATACTTTTATGGTTGTAACTAACCAAATAAAGTTTTCTTACTGACTCTTACTGACAATCTAAGGCTGTTTATTTTGAACTCAGATGAAAGAACACAATTGCATCACTAAACCCACTAACAGCTCTGCAGAAATTTGAGTAAATCTCTGGCGTGGGTGCCCAACAACAATTTTTCCTTCATCATGAGCCGTTCTAAGTTCTTACGCAGACAGTTGTACTTCGCAAAGTTTTGTTATTGTCATTGGTATGGTGTATAAGATGCCCGCTGCATCATGTTATGGACCTGGGTTGAAAATTATGTGAGCGAGAGAGAGAGAGAGAGAGATAGAGTGTAAGTAAGCGATTAAGGACTTTGTCATTTGTTTTGTGCTACTGGAGTGCAAGTTATTTATTTCACATTTTATATTGCATAGCCTAAACAAAGTGGTGTCAGTCAGTGTGCTTCTCATATAACTAATAAATTCACAGCAATCTTACATTGTACGAGTTAACATAATAGCAACTAAAAGAAACCATAATAGCAACTGATATTACTAAAGGAACATGATTAGCATATTTTGGATAAAGCTGAGAATACTGAGAAGGGAAGGAGTAAAACTAAACAAGAAGTGATGATGGAGGGACAGGCAGGAGGGATGAGAAAGTACGGAAGATCCCAGAGGGCGCAACTGAGGGCTCGTCCGTTAATTGCCTTGGGGGTGACTGATTTGGAAGAATCTCAGCCAATTATGTTCTGATTGAATATTGTGTTGCTGGGAGTGTCACAGTTAGGTTACCTTCTTCTTGGTGTATGATATTACCTGCCCCATCATATGAAGAGAGGGTGGATGACAGGGTAATCAGGCGTCCTATGGTGGTCTGGTCCTCAGCTGCAAGGTCTAGACAAACTCTCATGTTGCATGTCTGCACAACAGATGCGGGGGAGCAGATGATGTTGTACCCTCTTTATATAGAGACTCACTACTGATTGTCAAGAACCAAGGTGATGTGTGTGGTGGAGACTGATTGGGAGAGAAATTATATCCACCCACACCGCCTCCCAGATCACATGGCCCCTCAAAGATCGAAGTCAAAAACAGCAGTGCTTCTAGGACCTGCCTCCGAACATCGCCATTTTGAGAGATACATTTCATGCAGTGAGGGATTACAAACACCCTTAGAAGTCATATTAAAAGCCACATTAACACTGACACTGACACTGGTCTCACCTACTAAACTGTTTGGCTAAAGGAGATGGCATGCCGTCGTTAGAAAATGTAGGTGAGGATCGTCTTCTTACAGCTACCATCGACTTTTATCATTCTAATTTGGTTGTCTAAATAATAAGGCAGTTCATTTATTAGACAGTAATGTTTGGTAAGGAAGCACTGGTTTGAGTGTGTCGATAGAAGGCAGCCCTGTATGAGCTTCTTGTCATAAACAATGGATGAAACTGCTTTGGGCTGGCTCCTGCTTGCACAACAACGATGTGGCAAGAGAGTGAGTTAGTGTGTGGAGTGGTTCATTAGAATATAGGGCTGATTGCAAAAAAAGTGTTAAAGAGTTATTGTTTATAGAATTATTTCAACTTTGTTTTACAGAGAACTTTACTTATGAGAAAACCAAAAAGCTCGCAAACAGGTTGCCTATACTTGTAGTTACCAGGGTACAAAATACACCCTCTCCTTGAATTGCATTACAAAGTAAAAGTTCCCTAATCAACCATCCAGTACATAAACATATGCAAACCACCGCCAACCAAATGGTTTTGTTAATGTGGCAACTCCCACCTCGTCTAGGCTTTCATGAACCACAGTAATAGTGCTCAAACAGGCACACGATGCACATAATGAAGTCAAGGGTGCAATCGCCGACCCTTTTCCTTCACCTCTTACCCCTACGTCTAGAGAAGCTTTTACTTTCGGCTGCCTGTCTGTCCATCACCACTCATGATTTTTCATGGACATCTTTTTAACACTAGTTGGAGGAATTTCTGCTATCAGACGATTCGTCCCGTCCTGCATAAGTAGATCTGCATAACTTACCACTAGTTCAGAATGACCGTGCCAAAGTCTCTATGAACAAGCATTTGCAATGCAATAGGTCTCGCAGTTGTAAGAGTTTGAGCTATTGGCATTGTAAATGGCAATGCCTTTTATTTACGTGTTGGTTTTTAAAAAATAAATAAAAGGCACGCCCTCCCCTCCGCTGACTACATCCTCCTCGGGGACCTCAACTTCCACCTGGAGAACAATAACGACCGCAACACCACCACCCTGCTGGACAACCTCGCTAACCTCGGACTCAAACAGCTGGTGACCACCCCCACCCACTACGCCGGACACACACTCGACCCAGTCTTCTCATCCAGCAAGGACATCACCTTCAGCCACGCCACCGGACTCCACTGGACGGACCACAGCTGCGTCCACTTCGGCTTCAAAAGGACCACGATCCACCACCACCAGCAACAGGTTGCACGCAGAAGCTGGAACAAGATCACAGCCGACCAGCTCACGACCTCCCTGAGCAAGAACCCACCCACCAGCGCAACGAACCCCAGCCAAGCGGCCACCAACCTCACAAAATGGATCAGCGACTGCGCAGACATCCTCGCCCCCCTGAGGACCCCGCCTAGCAGACCCGGCAGCAAGAAAGCCCCATGGTTTACCGACGTACTCAAGAGCTCCAAGAAGAACTGCCGAGCCCTCGAGAGAACCTGGCGCAGAGACCCAACACCTGACAACATGACCGCCCTCAAGCTCGCCACCCGAAAACACCACCAACTCATCCACGCAACCAAGAAAACTGCATTCAAGGAACGACTGGACAACAACGCACACAACAGCAAGGAACTCTTCAACATCGTCAAAGAGCTCTCCAACCCCAACGCCGGTAACAACGAAATCACCCCTTCGCAAGACCTCTGCAACTCCCTCGCCTCCTACTTCCACAGCAAGATCGCGGACATACACAACAGCTTCAGCACTCAACCAACGCACGCCACGACCAAACCACCGCCCCCCACCACCACCCTCCGCGCCTGGACCCCGATCAGCACCGAAGATACCGTCCGCACGATGAACTCCATCCACTCCGGATCTCCGACCGACCCCTGCCCTCACCACGTCTTCAACAAGGCCGACGCTGTCATCGCACCCCACCTGCGGGACATCATCAACACCTCCTTCGACACCGCGACCTTCCCGGAGAGCTGGAAGCACGCCGAACTCAGCGCTCTACTAAAGAAAGCCATCAGCCGACCCCACCGACCTCAAGAACTACCGCCCCATCTCGCTGCTCCCGTTCCCTGCAAAAGTCATCGAGAAGACCGTCAACAAGCAGCTGGCCGCCTTCCTCGAGACGAACGGATCCCTTGACCTCTCGCAGTCTGGCTTCCGAGCCAACCACAGCACCGAGACCGCCCTGATCGCAGCCACCGATGGCATCCGAGCACTGCTTGACAACGGAGAAACAGCGTCCCTCATCCTCCTAGACCTCTCCTCGGCCTTCGACAAGGTCTGCCACCGTACACTAGTGCAGCGACTCAGCAACGCCAGAATCCAGGAGAAGGCACTGGAATGGATCATCTCCTTCCTCGCCGGAAGGACACAGAGAGTCCGCCTTCCCCCGTTCAGATCTGAAGCCACCGAAGTCATCTGCGGCGTTCCTCAAGGGTCCTCGCTCAGCCTAACCCTCTTCGAAGTCTACATGAGCCCCCTCGCAGACATCGCACGCCAGCACAACCTCAACATCATCTCCTACGCCGACGACACCCAGTTGATCCTCTCCCTCACCAACGACCCCGCCACCGCCAGAGCCAACCTCCACGAAGGGATGAAAGAAGTAGCCGAATGGATGAAGAACAGCCGCCTGAAACTGAACTCGGACAAGACGGAAGTCCTCATCCTGGGATCCTCACCCTCCGCCTGGGACGACTCCTGGTGGCCCCCCGCCCTAGGCAGCACACCCAAACCAACAGACCACGCACGCAACCTGGGCTTCATCCTGGACTCCTCCCTCTCCATGACCAGACAAGTCAACGCCGTCTCCTCGTCGTGCTTCAACATCCTGCGCATGCTACGTAAGATCTTCCGGTGGATCCCCACCGAGACCAGGAAGACGGTCACCCATGCCCTCGTCACCAGCCGGCTGGACTACGGCAACTCCCTCTATGCCGGAACCACCGACAAACTCCAGAAGAGACTCCAGCGGATCCAGAACGCCTCAGCACGACTCATCCTGGACATCCCCCGTCGCAGCCACATCTCCGGACACCTGAGAGACCTGCACTGGCTCCCGGTCAACAAGAGAATCACCTTCCGTCTCCTCACCCACGCACACAAAGCCCTACACAACCAAGGCCCAGGATACCTCAACAGACGCCTCAACTTCTACGCTCCCACACGCCAGCTTCGATCGACCGGCCACGCCCTCGCCCCCGCATCCGAAGAGCCACCACAGGGGGACGGTCCTTCTCCTACCTCGCCGCCAAGACATGGAACTCCCTCCCGACCCACCTCCGCCAGACCCAGGACCACCTCGCCTTCCGGAAACAACTCAAGACCTGGCTGTTCGAGCAGTAGCGGACCCCCCTCCCCTAGCGCCTTGAGACCCTCTGGGTGAGTAGTGCGCTATATAAATGCCTTGATTGATTGATTGATTGATTTACAATGCCAATAGGTTAAACTCTCGCAAATGCGAGACCTATTGCATTGCAAATGCTTGTTTATGAAGGAAGCTGGAAAATGTTCCCATTTTAATTCTGATCTTAAAACATCACTCAATTATCCTGAGCCCATAATTTGTTCTGTTATTTATTTCGATGTAGGAATAGGTTCAGATAAATTCCATGATCAACTGACTAGTTGTTTGCTAGACCCTGACACTCTGTTAGTGTCATGCTTTATCATCAACACTTATCCTGGTCTTAAAAGACCAGAATGGGCTCAACCATAATCCAGGGAAAATGTATAGATATTGTGGAACGGAGAGTGAGAGAGAATATATTGTTTTGAGATACCCTTGTATCCCTTTATTAGTGGGTATGACAGCAAGATTAAAAGGGAAAAGTATTTTTTTTATAAGGAAATTAGTATCCTTACACCTATCTCGTGGTCGTGCTTCAGCCTGTACACAGTTCTAAGGGTCCTAGCCTTTCATCAGGATATCTAAACAAGCGTACAGCAATACATGAAAAAGAATGGGATAAATCTTGGAGCACCCCCTTCACGCTTCCCAAAACATGAAAATCAAATATATACAACTTAATTTATCACATAGTGCCTATACGACTCCCTGCACGATTAGTAAATTAAATGGCGTTGGAAAGGTTTTGCCCCTGGTGTATATATATATTATGGAAATGCCGGCAGGTGGATAGTTTTTGGTGGAAAGTCACAGAAATTCTTGGGAATGTGGTGGGTCACACAGACCTATATACAATGAAGAATAGTGTTTTAAGCGTTATTTTGCCCCAAGGGGAACATCAGGGAACTAAATTCCTAGGTCTGGCATTATTATCAACAAAAAGAACAATCACAATGAGCTGGAAATGGAATGTGGGTAAATGGCATAGTGCAGTAAAACAGGGTATGGGGCAAAAGTCAAGCGCTTCACAGGAAAGAAAAGAGAGGGCTGAGGAAGCACCAGAAAGTAGTCGAATGGGATGACAAAGCTACATCTATTTAAAGGATAATTAAGACTGACGACAGATGTGCCCCAATGTCATATTCCTCATAGCGCACTGAGAAAGAATGATGGATATGTAGTATATGCCAAGATAGACTGGGCAGACCACAAGTGAGAGGGTATACATATATATTAATGAAACCTCCAAGTAGGGAGATTGTAAATAGAACATAGTCCGCACCCCCCTTAAAACACACGCCACTACACGAGAGACGATACATGGCACTAAAGAGGCCCACACCGAAGCTTCCCTGGGGTATATGTTGGTGCTTTAGGTCATTAAGGGGAAGACAATAGCAACATGTAAAAGGGTCTCGGATAAGAAAGGGTAACCCTCGGAGTTGAGAGTGGAATTAGCCCTCAGAAGCTAACTCATGGGAGAAGCTTGGGACGGGAGGGAAGGCTACGAGGGGGAATTAGATACCCTGGAGAACAAATGTGTGTGTCACTGTTATACTAACTATCGCCCCATCTCCCTTCTCTCTCATTCAGCTAAGATCTTGGAGAAAGCTGTTCAACTGCAATTGGCAGAATTTTTGGAGACTAACATGCTCCTACACGATTCCCAGTCGGGATTTAGAACTGGCTTTAGTACGGAGACGGCTCTCCTGGAGGCCTCCGAGACTATCAGAGAGTGTGTGGATAGGGGCGAGGAGGCTATGTTAGTCCTCCTCGACCTATCCGCCGCCTTTGATACGGTTTCCCATGCAATTTTATTGGATCGCCTGAGCCAGGTGGGTATAGGTGGTACAGTGCTGACCTGGATCAGCTCTTTTTTGAAAGATCGTTCTCAGAGGGTTTTTTTAAGGCCTTTTAAATCTGCTGGGAAACCCCTTCTCTGTGGTGTCCCCCAGGGCTCGGCCTTAAGCCCTCTGTTATTTAATGTGTACCTTGCTCCACTGGCCAAAGTGGTAGAATCTTGGGGAGTCAGAGTGATCTCCTATGCTGATGATACTCAGCTGGTGTTTTCTTTTAGGGATCACTCTGACACCTCCTTTGCCAACTTTCGCCAGTGTCTGAATAACATATGTAATTGGATGACCACCAACCATCTCAGGCTTAATACTGACAAGACGGAGGTAATGTTTTTTAATCAGAAAATAACTATTCCCTCTAGCCTTTGGTGGCCAACGGCTCTTGACCCCCCCCCTATTCCAGCTCTCACTGTTCGCAATTTGGGTTTCCAGTTTGATAACACCCTTTCCTGCACTCCCCACATTAACAAAACTACCTCTGCATGCTTTGCGAAATTGTGTATGATTAAAAAGATTCTTCCATACCTCCCTCTAAATGCTCGTAGAACTGTGGTCCAGGCATTAATCACGTCTCACTTGGACTATGCTAACAGTCTCTACGCTGGTGCTCCTCTGTACCAGATTGAACGGCTGCAGATTGTGCAGAATGCTGCGGCAAGACTGATTGGAAACATTCCATATCGTCATCTGTAGCATCTTATTGCAAAAAATTGCACTGGCTCCCTATTGCACGACGTATCCATTTTAAGATTTTAATACTTGCTTTTCGAGCCTTGAACAACCTCGGCCCAGGCTATTTGAAAAAACGGCTTGTCTTATCTCAATCTGTCAGAGCCTTACGTTCCAATAGTCTACGCCTTTTGGTTGTGCCACGCTTCCGTCTTTCTAGAGTGGGCGGTAGAGCTTTTGTAGTATCAGCCGCCAGACTTTGGAACAACCTTCCCTTGGATCTTAGATTTGTCCCCACTGAACCCATCTTTCGCCGCAAACTTAAGACTTGGCTGTTCTCCTCTTAAATTTCTGTTTTCACTTTTTCATTCTTGGGCTGGTTAGTTGTTAGCGCCGGGACACCCCCTCGGGGGTAGCCGTGCGCTCTATAAAACCCAAAAATAATAATAATAATAATATAACAAAGCATGCTATTGTACTTGAATGAAACTTGTAAACGCCCACTTTGCATGCTTGCACTACTGCAATAAAATTTCTAAACAACAGAGCTGCATTTTTTTAAATAAGATAGGTGAAAGGCTGCCTCTTGACCCCACCGATATTCAACCCTAAAACATACACTTTTGTACACAGTTTCTGGAGCAGTTTTTATTCATTCACGCGCTCTCTTGTTTCTCTCTATTTCTAGTCTGCTGTACCTGCGTGCGTGTTCAGCACTTACACCTCAGCAGGCAGCCTCTCACTTTAATCCTATTCCATGCTGTGATG
The DNA here is from genome assembly GCF_964263255.1 of Lissotriton vulgaris. Taxonomy (NCBI): domain Eukaryota; kingdom Metazoa; phylum Chordata; class Amphibia; order Caudata; family Salamandridae; genus Lissotriton; species Lissotriton vulgaris. Next base: position 10,345 of record NW_028245332.1, read on the forward strand.
CGTTCCCGGGTCTTGCATGAACCGTTCTGATCAATATATTTATTAATAGCAAAACTTGTTTATATAAGTGATGCAACACTTTGAACTTTATATCGTTGTGCGTGCGCTTTTTTCGCTTTGGAACATTCACTTTTACCGGGTTATTCTGAAAGTAAGACCTGTTCGCATCGCGATTCAGGGTAGCTTCTTCGCACAGCGGGAGAGTACTGCGGGCGGTCTACGCGGATGGGGAACCCTGGGACTCCTTGGACTCGGAGTGCACCAGCAGCACCGAGACGGACCAGAACAGCACCCAGAGCGAGTCCAACGGGCACCAGAATGGCCACCTGGGATCAGAATGGGGCGACAGTAAAAACGAGCCGGATGACTTGCTTGTTAGGTTTCGCCTATTATCATTCGCTTGCGAATGTAATAGGCGAAAATTCAAGGGCTCGATCGACTCGTCAAACCACTGCGGTTTCTTCACAGTGCATGTGAGTCACGTGACCACAAAAGCGGGTCACGTGACCACACAAGCAGGCGCATCTCCCTAATCCGCCTGCCACACTTCTCTCTCCTCGCTCGCATTCCCGCCCCCCCCACCAGGCTCTCCCGCCCCCATCCGGCTTCCCTCCGCGCATCTGCCTGCCACACTTCTCCCCTCGTTGGGCATTCTCGCCCCCCCACCAGGCTCTCCGGCCCCCATCCGGCTTCCCTTGTACCCTCTTAAGCCTTACGTCACAGACCGGTTTATTTACATAATTTGAGTGGTCGTGGCCAAGCTCAGTCCATAAATATTAATGACACTCGCAGTACATTCATTAGTTTCTAAACTCAACATTGCAACTGGCATCGTTTATAAAAAGAAGAGAAGCTCGCGAACGCTACTTTTATATAATACGTGTCCACTTAATTTTGTGTCTCAAGGTTCATTATTCGAACCTGCGTTATTAGACGCAAATTCAAAATGACCATCAAAAAGTAACTGATTTTGTTGCTAATTCCTGCAATCCTCCTCGGGTCAAAGTTCGTGCAAATTCCGGCATAAATGAATACGGAATGCGAATTTATTAGCGCTTCTCTAATTGCGCGTCACGTTGGCGGGTAACACCCGCATATATCTGCTCCCACACGGATACATATCGATGTCCGCCATGCTGTCTCCGAGATGACAAGCCAGCATATTTTGTTTTTGTCAATTAAAGAAGCTGAAAATAAGAGGAAATAAGAACCGCTCATTTTTTCACACTGTTGCAGACAAAAACGTGTATTTGAGTTTGTTAATCAGATCTGTACAATTGCTGAAATATAGCATACATCATGTGTGTATTACTCCATTCGTTTCCATTTGATAGGCACATACAATTAAAATTAGCTGGAGATATCCGTGCTATATTAAGCCACACCTTTATGTGGAAAAGGGCTTGTTATATCGATTATTCTGTTCCGCACACCAGTAAAGGGGGGGGGCGGGGGGGGGTACGAAGTTGTCTGTTTTGCAAATTATAAATGCTGATTCTTGTAAACAATGGTATAACACAGGGTTATTATTCCCGCCGTTGCAGTTTATGTCACCACCCAAGAATACTGAAGAGCATCACATTCCCTACAAAGCGAGTTTTTCACTTTAGAGCCCACCGCCGCTTCTTGCCCTCGTGTTGGGGGTTGCAAGTAAATATACTTAAACATATAGGGAAAGAGTCAAACCCTTGGCCAGAGCGAGAGTGCGATCTTCAGCAGATAGTGAAATAGATTTTAAATATTTACATACTTGGTATTTACAGTGCTTGCTATCGCGCTACGATGATGCATCCAATAACGGGGGGTGGAGGGAGCACCGCACACAGATTTTACTTTATTCACACGGCACCTCCTCAAACTTTACGTTTCTTTCTAACGCTAGTTGCTCCTCCAGTTGGTGATTTCCAGCCCGCCCTTTCCCGGAGCGTTTGATTCGAGGTGCGCTCGGCCTGTTTGAAGATGCACTGCATTTCAAAGGGGGGGTTTCCCTTCTAAGTGTGAGTGGTGTAAAGATCACAGTCCGGCAGGCGGATAAGCGCCATCCTGCCCCCAGCTGCGGCAAAACCTCAGATTACACGATCCCAGCTCGGGGCCCCCTTTGAACTGCTGCGTCAAAGCGCTAAACCCTACATGGGGGAAGAGTGTTGGGTTCATCGCGGGGTGAGGGGCCGGCCGGCAGTGCGCAGCAACTGGTACTACATGGGTGGGAGGGGGCCGTCCAGTAGGACCGGATCTGCGTGTTTTACTGGCATATTGACTTCCCACCTCCAGCTTTGGTGTAGTGCACCCTTGAAAGGGGGGGGAGGGGTATAAATAACTTTATTTACATTATTTGAGGTTTCACATTAGGCTGGTGACAACGGAGAGAAACCTATCAATATCAAATTGCGGCTTTACACGTGAAACCCCCCATCAATATCAACATGCCATTCACACGGTGAAACACCCCATCAATATCAACATGCCATTCACACGATGAAACTGAAAAGGATACAACGGTCCACTCAGATCAATATCAAAACCCTTTACAATTGGCAGAGGAAGATCAGCATTGCGAGATGCGAACCAGTATGAAAACAGAGATATATAAAAACAGTAAATAAACACTCCCTTTCATAGACATAGAATCTATGGCTATGCAATCGTGCAGCAGCAACTTTTTCCGCATATTTATGGTTGTGTCCCATTTGCCACACAATCCACCGTCATCTCCACGTCCTGCAGATTTTAACCAAAAAAAGGTTTCCAGCTAAAGCAGATCAAAAGTTACTAAAACTCAGCAACCAGTGTTGTGGGCAGGGAAAGGCTCTTTACACAGGCTGAGTAGGCAACTTTCTGTTACTTAATGTGATGTTTGTGTGTTACATTGGTGGTAAAGAGATGAAACCTTTTACCAGACAGTGTTAAAATGTGTAAAAATGACAAAATAAAGAAGTAACACTATTTTTAAAAAACTTAATCCGACGTCAGCAATGGCTTTTGTTGTTGACATTATGCACTCTGTTGCCCACCAACACCATGTCCGCGCTAAAACCAGCTCTGCCGCAGCTCCCGCTTCAGCACCAAGGACAGCCAGGACAACTCTACACCGGGCTTCTTGTGCCAGATAAAATCAAACTGCCTGTCGTGGCTTGGTCCAGGGACCTGCATCACCTTTATCCTCCTTGGGTTCCACGCAATGTAGATTTTCCTAGTACTTATGACGGAAAGTCTTAATTTTATTAAAGACACGGAGGTGGGTATGACAATGCCAATAACGATATATAAATATAAAATGTCATTTACAAAACCAATAGCTCCAACTTTCCAAATGCGAAACCTATTGGCAACGCCAGTGCTTGTTTTTGCGAGGGCTACCAAGGACAGGGGCTACGGTACGTGAAGAGTTAACATTATAAGCACAAGCCGTGGAATGTCCGCTGTTCTTGAAGGGGAGGGAGGGAGGGAAAGTGCGTGATGCGCGCACTGTGCTGCCGCTAACTGTCCTGAAGGGGGACAGGAGGTGGCACGCGGACATCGTGACTTCCGTCTTCTGCAGGAAGCCCGCACCCACGGAGTCGTTGGCCCATCGGAGCATTGGTGACGCGGGGCTCCCATGCCCGAGGGAGAGCCCCGCGGAGGCTGCAGAAGTCAGGAGTGGCGCTGATGCAGTAAGTGGGGCTTAGCTGTACTGGGGTGGCGGGGTGTGTGGTGTGTGTCTCTGTATGTGTGTGCTCAAGTGTGTGTGTGTGTGTGCGTGCGTGTGTGTGTGTGTGTGTGTGCGCGTGCATAACGCGAAGCGAAAGCAGGGAGAGGTGTGCCTGTGTGTGTTGGCTGAGAGCGTGAGGCTTGCAAAGAAGACTGGAGATGGGCACGCGCGCGTGACCTGATCCGATTCCGGCATGCTGCTCGTGCCAATTTCTTGTCTCCTTGTAAGCACAGCTGCCGACAATAGGTCTCACTGCCACAGCGGTTCGCCCTGCATCGCAGGTGCAAGACCTAAAAACGTGCCTCTCTGCTCATCTCCTGCCAGCTCCCTTGGATGCTGCTGACCATCTCCCTCTGACCTGACTAGACCACCAGAGCTCAACTAAAGCTGCAACCAAATATTTTTCTCCACATCCTTTTCTTCATCTGAACAATACAGAATGGAGTGAGCTCAAAGCAAAACGTTGTCTGCACAAATCTTCTTCCGCCCAGTCACCAATACTCATTTTTCACCCTTCTCTCAAAGCAAACTCAATAACTCCCTCAATCTTCTGTGTCTCAGCCTTCCTCCTGTAGTTCTACAACAGCGCTCAAAAGGAGTAGGAAACACTTTCCACAGAACTATTTACAGCCAAACTAGCACCTCCCCCACATCTCTATAACACCTGCTTCGCTTGCTGTAGCAATGCAACACTGATTACTTGCCCTCAAATAAGGAACATTTGTGAGAAAAAATGAAAATCGAACCGCTGCAACCATACTTAATGCCCACGCCTATACAATAACATCCCTTGGTCAGGACACCAGAGTCTGGAGAAAGCCCTCTAGTAAACTGTATTACTGACCTGAGCCTCCTAAATGCCATCCACATAGTTAACCATTGCAACACTGCACTCTGAACTTACGCAAAAATATACACTGGCTGGCTTTCATAATAAACACAAATGTGCAATTATAAATTGTTTGGGTTTCCATCAGTCTTATTACCAATTCTTTTTCTTCTTCTTTTGCCGTTCTTTCTTGCGAAACAAGCAACTGTGGGAAAAGCTTACAGAGCTGCATGCAAGTTTATGCTTAGTTTTTTCGTTGGTTACCACCACTAAATCCAAGCCTGGCAACATTGTGATGTCCCTACAACAGAACATTTTAACATTTGGCATTTGATGCTTGGAATTTGTCGACCAAATCATTTCCAGGTCTCCTATTCTATCTGCAGGTGAGGCCCCTGTGAGTTCCAGGGCCTCTAGTTCTACCACAGAGAAGAGAATGCTGAAATAGTCGCTAACGCCCGTTTGCGAACCGCTGCAGCTGAAGAGCGTAAGAAAAATCACTGCGCTGCTGCCGCAGAGCGCTCACAAACCAAACACCATTGCATCGCACGCTTGCGGGCCACAAAGTCCTCGCTAACACCCAAAGATCATCGCATCTCACGTTTGCGGGCTTTTGAGTGCTTGCAAACCCCGGATCCTCGCATCGAGGTCATCGCATCACAACATCGCAGTGCGGGCGCCATTTTCATCGCATCACACCCGGAGAGTCGCTCCCTTGCGGAGCGCCATTTCTTCTCATCGCAACAAGGTCGATCAGGCAACAGGCTTGGCGCTTCATCCTCCCTTGCGGCAAGGATTCAACGCATCCCTGGCCTTGCGTGAAGAAGTTTGTTGCTGTGTCCCGCACGCATCTGCAGATCGGCGCATCATCCTCCCTTGTGGCAAGGATTCAACGAATCGCGGCTTCGCGTGAGGAAAATCACTGCTACAGCTCGTTTGCGACATTTTGTTTGTTTTGCTACGAAATCCAGGTACTTTTGTAAGTAAAAGGGTCGCAGAGACCACTGCTTTGAACTGAACTCCTATTTGCACACTTTGAACTATTTTTACAGCATTTCAAGAATAACGCATTTTTTCAGTATTGTGGCTTTTTAACGTTATTGGTCTTGTGTTAAGTCTATATATAAAGATACTTATTTTTTATAACTACTTGTGTGGTGTCCCTTTGTAGTGTTCTTCACTGTGTTACTGTGTATGATCACAAATGCTTCACACACTGCCTCTGAGATAAGCCTAGCTGCTCGTGCTACGTTATCACAGGGTTGAGCAGGGGTTATCAAAGGGTGTAGCCCTCTTACTTTGACTTAGGAAGAAGGGTCCCTACTTGGACAGTGGCCAGCCATTGCCAACTAGAGACCCCCATTTCTAACAACTTCCATGCGTCCTAAAGCACTGAATCCTCGTTTTATCTCACACTCTAGGAAGATTGCCCCCTCCCCCACGTCACCTTTGTCCTGAGGAAGACCCCCATTAAGGTTCAAGTGATACCTAGAACTATTTTGGGGTCGAAACGACGACAACCTGCACACCTGCCAGCTTCTGTGTTAAACCAGGAGACACTTACTAAGGTGCTCTAAGCATGGTTCTATAGAAGATGTGTATATTTGTTGCAATGCATTGCGGCTCTATGTTGAAGCCATTGACTAGCATTTTATGTTGATTAGGGTCTTTTGACCTACACTGCATTCCTTCCCATTCCTTGCACTATATTTCACTGATACCCTCACCTATCCCCTCCCTTTCACCTATTGGGGCACAAATGCTTTGTGTATACATGATGCAATGTTTTTGTGATTAAACAAAATCCAAAGGCACATTGTGATTAAATAACAGTGTACCTATCTGAATTTTTTGACTTTATTTATATTTTCTTGATTTCTGTACCTACTATCCTCTCTATTTTGAATGAATGTGTACTGGCACCCCTTCCCCAATGTACCGATATACACCCAGGTCCCAGCGACATTTATTGGGTATACCCTTCCTTGTAACGCTGTGCTAAATGTCAACTGCCCAAAGATTACTACGGTAGGTATGCATAAGTAAGTTTAAACTTAAAATGTACATCTATAGGCCCTGAAGATGTATACATTATCAAGGTACATATGTGGAGTTCAGTATACTAAACCTATGCTTTTCTTGACAATATTTTGATAGTCAATATTTTTGCTATAATATTTTTGTAGGAAGGTATTAAATCTATGATATTCCAGTCATATACCTCAAGACACACTGAGGGTACCCATAGAAATAACAGTCTCTTTTAAAGCTCTCTGCATGACCCCTCAGGCAATCCATGGTTCAGGACTACTCTTTACTTCCAACCTTTAGGCCTCATTTAGAGTTTGAAGAGAACAGCAAAATCCCCAAACTCTGGAGAAAACTCTGAATGTGGCATAAATCCATTGGCTGCCTTGCACACTATGACTTGGATAACATACCCATCGCATTGCTGATGGCTATTGATATGCAGAATTGAGGTTCTACAAACTGGATGTGGTATGCTGTTTTTACCCAAATCAATGTTCAATATTCATCAATTGTGGATGTATAAAGACTAACTAAAGTATTGTTTTATAACTATAAAATATTAATTAAAGTTAAAAAAATCCACTGGTTGAATTACCTTCACCACAGGGATATTATTTAGAAGACAATTCACCTACAAGTTACCCTGCAATTTAAGTTTCCTCTTGATATTGTTTTTTTCCATTTCTCTCCAACCCCAACTAGGTAATTAGACTCTACAGTCAAATGAGGAATGCCACCTTATAGACTTGAAAGACTTGGAACACTCTACCCAAGAAAATTAAAATAATCATCAATTACCTTCTATTCAGAAAAAGAATAAGGTCTTGGTTCTTCCTTAATGTATGATGTAAGAGACTCTAAGTTCTCTAAGAATCCAAACCAAATATTACAAAATGCAACCCATGTACAGTGAGCGGGGTTGGTAAATTTTCCTTTGTGGGCTTCACTCATTGTGCCCTGTTGGCATGCCAATGCATCCAGTCAATTAAATGTTGTTTTTCATAGTTTCACTTCAATTAGTGCTCCACTGGTGGATTATACAGTGTATCCAGTGGGAGGGATATTTTATCTATGCTAAGTGGATAGTACCTGGTGGGGGGGTTTATTGTTCGTTACTAAGCGGGTTCAATGTAGAGCATGCCCTTGGGCCCAACCAATGCTTAGTAGCAACTTTTTAGACATAGGACAGTACAAATGAAATAAGTGCCTGTGTGTTTGTTTTCTTCTTTACAAACCCTCAGCCCGATTCACAAAGGTTAACTTAGACCGAAAGTCTAAGATTATGAAAATCAGTATTCACAAAGTTAAACTTAGACCAAAAGTCTAAGTTTACAACTTCAGGTATTAACAAAGGTAAGTTATGAGTAGTATCTTTAAGTCCGCAGTCGGGCCACAATCTCCGTCCTGAGTGCAGAGATTCCATTCCGTACCTGGGGTGTACTCTCTGCAGACAGTGCTGAGTAAACCCCACCACCCCAGAGCTGCCAGCATTTGGCATGGCACCTGATTACCCCAAGACTATCATAGCAACTCAAACAAGTTCAACCCTAGGTGTGTGAACAGTACTTACAGTTCTGTATTGCCACGCGACCCCTGACCTCAGGGTAGGTCGCCACTCGCCATCCGAGCAGTGCCACCTGTGCATCCAGCTCCCTGCTGCTGCTGAATCTGAGGCCCTCCTCCACCCGCAGGCTGCCACCTACGTCTCATCCCTGGTAGCCAGAGGTAGGCCGTAGGTAGGTTCTTGTTGTTGTGAGCATGACTGTTACTGTCTTGCCCCTCTGTAGTTGTGCCCCCACTGTTCTCCACTGTTTTTGCCCTTCCGTTCTGTGCCCCCACTGCTTTTTACTGTTTTCGCCCTTACGTTCTGTGCCCCCACTGCTGCTTACTGTTCTCGTTCTATGTCCCCACTGTTTCCCACTGTTTTTGCTCTTCCATTCTGTGCCCCGACTGCTGCTTACTGTTTTCGTTCTGTGCCCACACTGTTTTTCACTGTTTTTGCCCTTCTGTTGTGCCCCCACTGCTGTGCACTGTTTTCGTTCTGTGCCCCCAATGTTTTCCCACTGTTTCTGCCCTTCCATTCTGTGCCCCCACTGCTATGCACTGTTTTTCGTTCTGTGCCCCTTCTGACTTCTGTACTCCTTCGCCCTCCCGTTTCCCGCCGCTGTGTCCCCTGCGGCCCGCCCACCTCCCAATATATGGCGCCCCTAAGGTAAACTCGTCTGCGACTGCCCACGCCTGGACCGCGCCCAGCGCCAGAACCCCTGGCCCCTGCATCTGCCACGAAGACAGCCTCCGATACGACACCAGCACCCTCATCGCTCTCAAACCAGGACGGACCGCCACCTGCTTCAAAGCCACCCCGAAAAGCACCCATGGTCCCTTCACCTGCCGGAACTGCAGCTTCACCTGCCTCGGAGACCCCGAGACTCACGCCAAGAAGGACCTCAACCATCTTCAGTGCATCCTACTAAACACCCGCTCCGCAAGCAAACACGCAGTCGAGCTCTGGGACCTACTCAACACCTCATCACCGGACATCGCCTTCCTGACAGAGACCGGATGAACGAATCCTTTACACCCGACATCGCCATAGCCATCCCCGACGGCTACAAGATCTCCCGCAGAGATCGCACCAACGGAATCGGAGGAGGAATCGCCATCGTCCACAAAGACACCATCAGGGTCTCGACCAGCACCAATGACACTCTCAGCACCGCCAAACACATGCACTTCCAGATCCACACGGATCCCAACACCACCATAAGAGGCACCCTCCTCTACAGACCCCCCGGACCCCGACCCCAGTTCAGCGACTCCATCGCCGACTTCATCAGCACGCACGCCCTGACCTCCCCGACTACATCCTCCTCGGGAACCTGAACTTTCACTTGGAGAACAACAACAACAGCAACTCCTCCACCCTGATCGACAACCTTGTCAACTTCGGACTGAAACAGCTCGTCGCGACACCGACCCACATCGCCGGACACACGCTCGATGCTATCTTCTCCTCAAGCTCCCACGTCTCCTTCAGCCACACCTCCGAACTCACCTGGACCGACCACTACTGCATCCACTTCACCTTCCGGAAACCCACTGCACACCACCGCACCCTACAGATCCCCCATAGATGCTGAACCAAAGTCACTGTAGACCAACTCCAGAAAAACCTCGCACTCAGCCCACCCGATGGATGGACGACTGCGCCAACACCTTAGCCCCGCTGAAAAAAACAACCTACTAAAACACCAGCAAGAGAGCCAGCTGGTTCACCCCGGAACTCCTAGCATCCAAGCGCACCTGCCGGAAACTGGAGAACAAATGGCACAGCGAGATGACGCCTAACAGCCCCACAGCCCACAAAGACGCCATCCGCAACCACCATCACCTCATCAGGTACGCCAAGAGGACCTCCTTCAAAGACCGCCTCGACAACAACACACACAACAGCAAGGAGCTCTTCAGCATCGTGAAGGAACTCTCCAACGCCAACGACATACTGCTGACGCAAGCCCTGTGTGATTCCCTTGCCACCTTCTTCCAACGCAAGATCGCCGACATCCACGACAGCTTCGACTCCCGGATGAACCCAACAGGCCTGACACATCAGACCCACCGCACCCCATCGACCACGACCACCTGACAGCCTGGGTCAACATGAACACCAAGGACACAATCAAGACCATGGGCACAATCCACTCCGGCTCCCCATCAGACCCTTTTCCACATCACATCTTCAACAAAGCCGGCAGCTCCATCGCACCCTACCTGCGCAACGTCATCAACCTCTCCTTTGAGACCGTGATCTTCCCAGAGAGCTGGAAACACGCCAAAATCAACGGCCTACTCAAAAAAACAAGGCGGACCCGAGCGACCTCAAGAACTTCCGGCCCATCTCCCTACTTCCATTCCCAGCTAAGGTCATCGAGAAGATCGTCAACAGACAGTTCACCCTCTTCCTTGAAGATAACAGCATCCTGGACCCCTCCTAGTCAGGATTCCGCAGCAACCACAGCACCGAAACTGCCCTCATCGCCGCCACGGACATCAGGATCCTGCTGGACAATGGCGAGACGGCGGCCCTCATCATCCTGGACCTCTCTGCCGCCTTCGATGCTGTCTGCCACCGCACACTACGCACACGCCTCTACGACGCAGTGATCTGAGACAAGGCCCTGGATTGGACCACCTCCTTCCTCTCCGGCAGAACCCAGAGCGTCCGTCTCCCCCATTCCGATCCGAAGCCTCCGAGATCATCTGCGGAGTACCCCAGGGATCTTCCCTCAGCCCGACACTGTTCAAAATCTACATGGCTCCACTCGCACGCATCGCCCAACAGCACGACCTCAACATAATCTCCTATGCCGACGACACTCAACTGATCCTCTCCCTCACCAAGGACCCCCTCACCACCAAATCCAACCTCCACATAGGAATGAAAGCCGTCGCCGACTGGATGAAGTGCAGCCGACTTAAGCTGAACACAGACAAGACAGAGCTCCTCATCCTCGGCTCCAACCCATTAGCCTGGGGCGACTCCTGGTGGCCCTCGTCACTAGGAGCACCCCGACACCAACCATCCACGCACGCAACCTGGGAGTCATCCTTGACTCAACGCAGTCTCCTCCTCCTGCTTCAACACCCTCCGCATGCTCCGCAAGATCTACAGGTGGATCCCGACAGACACGAGAAGAACAGTCACCCAGGCTCTCGTCAGAAGCAGACTTGACTACGGAAATGCCCTCAATGCAGGAGCCCTGACCAAGCTCATCAAACGACTGCAAAGAAACTAAAACGCCTCTGCACACCTGATCCTCGACATTCCACGCCACAGCCACAACACCCTCCACCTGAAAAATCTGCACTGGCTCCCCGTCGACAAGAGACTCTTGTTCAAACTCCTGATCCACGCACACAAGGCACTCGACAAGACCGGCCCAGCCTACCTCAACAGTCAACTCTCCTTCTACGCTCCCAACCGACACCTCTGCTCTGCCGGCCTCTCCTTGGCCACCGTCCCGCACATCCGGAGAACCACCACCGGAGGCAGATCCTTCTCCCACAGCACCACCAAGATCTGGAACACCCTTCCCCTCAACCTACGACAGACCCAAGACCTGCTGACCTTCAGGAGACGACTCGAGACCTGGCTATTCGACCAATAGGGGCAACCCCCCCCTCCTCTCCCTCAGCGCCTTGAGACCCTCGCGGGTAAGTAGTGAGCTTTACAAATCTTGTGATTGATTGATTGATTGATTGATTGGTGTCAGGAGGACAAGGCCTAGCCACATAATGCTCTTGGGGTGGTGGTCTGGTTGACAGTCCCTGCTGCTGCAGTCATCCATTGTTGCCAAGTTGTCAGCCTGATTATATTTGTGTTAAAATATGTGAATACAATGTAATTACACACCATGATACATACATGCCCGACCACAGCAATACCAATAAATGCAATGTTGACGCATGTGTTAAAATGTGCTTGTATAATAATGTCGATACCAATAGAAACAATGTCAATTTATGCCATAATCTATGCATGCAAAACAATGTCGATACCAGTAGAAACGATATCAATGTATGCCATAGTCTATGCATGCATAACAATGTTAACATCAGTAAATACAATATCAATGTACGCTATGACAACTGTAAGCACAATATTAAGGATTTCTGTAAAAATGAATTCAATGACCGCTATGTTCATTGTACACATTTTATGAACTCATGTTATTGCTGTCAGATTCACCCAAGGGGACCTCCCCATCAACCCTGAGTCAGAAATACGTGGTCAGAGAGGCCCTGCAACCCAATCCTGAGCCTACCGATTGACAGGTCCCGGGTGGGGTTACACTTAGCTCAAAGAGAAACACACACCCAGGGAAAACCCTGATCGGTTACACAGATAGGCAGTTCCACCACAAACAGGTCTGAAGAAATTAGCCCCAATAAAGCACATTTGGCCAAAGACCTGCATTCCCAAAATACCACAAAGATAGATGCCAAATACAGCTAGGAACACTCAGCCAATCAGGACACAGCATGCACACCACACATAGTGATCGCGCGTTCCCAACATCGAACATCTGGACACATACACACTGGCCCATTCTAGCTCAGCCAAAGACTGAGAGCTACCTGTGTCTCCCTTACCAGATGGTTGTACTTCTTGTTTATGACTAGGCCAAGAATGCCAGATTGGTTTATTATACCTCACAAACTGTATAAATGTACAGCCAAAACTTCTGTACAACAAGAGACTTTCTTAAGACACTACTCCGTTGATAATCTCCTGGTCGCTGCATTGAATTGCACCAACTTTTCCTGTTTTGCCAATCGCCTTTTGTCTTTACATTTTTTAAGGTAAATTTATATCCAAGCAACATTTTGGTGAGCCAGCCAGAAGAGATTGGTTTATTGACCCTGGTTGCTGTCGAAGTACAAGGACCCCTGCCCGAACTGATTCGCATCTGTACAAGAAGATCGGTGAGCAGACACCATCATTAATTAGAAGCTCTGCTGAATCCATGAGGTGGAGGTCTGGCTGGAGGCCGCCATCATAGAGTAAGAGACTACATCTGTTCCTTAGTTCCAGCATGTGGCAAATTTGACAAGCGTGTAGATCACTTTTTCTTCATCAGAATGCTAAAAAGGGTGAAGGTAGCTACAGTTTTTTTCCGCTTAAACTGTTACACAACTGGTACAGCTGAGCCCTTGGGGTGGCATGTAGGTTCACTTATTAATTTTGCTTGAACCATGGAGCGTGACATAACTGGTACACTTAGGCCCAATATAACATAGGGCCACCACCTTGATCTTATTTTTAGTTAAAGGAGATTTGTTAGGGATTGTCGGTTTCTTAACACTGACGATGTCAAATAGCAGTGAAGAGGTAGATTTTTTCACTTGGACTGCATGTCAGGCTGACAGTACCCACAACCCCTGGGTGTGATATAGGCAGTGCTTTACTTGTAAAAAACATAAGTGCCAGGGCTCTTGTCAGGAGGATACCTCAACTGTTGCACACATTGTCCCATCGATGCTGCCAATGATAGTAACCAAAAGACACACAATTGATGGACGGAATGCAAAACAAATTAAAACATTCACCCCCAGTCAAGAGATCTGGGTTAAATCCAGAATTGTTTTGCTCACCATGCCACCCCAGTTTAGACCTGGCCATATGAAAATCAGTCTTGACCCTGTGCCTCATGAGAACTGTCCAGCCTGAACTGCCAAGCCAGGTCCTCCCTGGACCGGAAACAAGCAAACTGGGATGGCATAGTTGGCAAAAGAACAATGGATTTAACCCAGATATTTTGACTGGGGAAGAATGTTTGCATTGTCAGCATTTCGTCCATCATTTGTTTGCTGTAACACTTTTTGCCCTAAGTGTGATGGGTATGCCCAGACGTGGGTTCCTTGCTCACTGTGCCGCTGGATTCAAGCTAGCCTGGCTGAAGAAGGGTGACATACCCTGAAACCGGTACCCAGAATGCTTGTTTCAACTCATACTTTTCTGAACTAACTACTGCACTTTGTTACAGGTTGTTATTATTTCATTGCATTTGTCTTTGTCGAATTGTTAAAGTTTTTAATGCATCAATTTATCCTGGGCTCATAACCAGTAGATTGTTTTTATTCCCGTGCACACAGTTTTCCCACAATTAGAGCAGAATTTGCAATTATTCATAAATCTTGAGACAATCAAAAGTGTAAAATCCCTAAACAAGTTCCCTAATCCATCATGGAGACGCCACTAGACCACATGCAAGGTAGGTTCACCACAAAGCCTCAGAAACTAGAGAAACGCTGCCGCAAGTGGCACAACCATATCAAGGCATATGCATTCCCCTGGCCTGAGCGGGGAACATTTGCTATGAACACCATAGAGCTCACAAGAACTTACATTCAGACCAGACATATGGGCCAATAGAGGGCTGTGAGAATGGCTCTGTTAAGACTATGGGCCCGATCGCAGGGTAGCTGCAATATTCACAACTACAGAGCTAGCAACATTGAGGGAGAAAGCTCCAGCTCCTCAGAATCTAACAGCGAGGGTGAAAGCATAGGGATGGACCCACTAACCCAAGGGGAAGACAGGGAGCGCATGCCAGAGACCACCAAGGTACTTAAAAACGTGCTCATCCCACTGACAACTCCAAGCAGCCCTGAGGAGGGCCTCATGGTCACGATGTTAATAGGCAAGACACCTGTAATGATTGATATATCTCCTTAAGATAGTCACTGTAGAATTATATGTATGTAATAAGAATGTTGTATTGGTAGGAGACTCTAAGAATGTTATGAATCACATCTTCAGCAGTTCCCCACAGAGCTGCATGCATCTATGTACCGAGCATACTGAATAAATCTGAAGATTTGCTTTTTATTCATAAGTGTCTGCATCACACTTATTCTTCAGTACATCGCGATTACTACAATTCTTGGCGACAGGCTGGGCACGAGAGCGGAGTTTTTGAACTATTTTGTAGAACTTTCAAGAATGTTTGTGAGAGCGTTTTGTTTCTGTATGAAACTGCATTGTACGTGATCAACGATCAAAGAAGTGGCATTCTAAGACATCGTGTGGAAACCTGAAGTTTCTCCTGGTGGATGCGAGGTGAGCCACAAGAGAAATTAAACTTTTGAACGCTTTAAATTGGGACAATGGAGATCGTCACCAGTCCGCGCCCAGTCCCGGGGTTACTCGATGTGGCCTCTTTCACCACCCTGCCACTTACATGATGGAGGAAGAGGCAAAGACAAGGTAGCCCTGTAATGAGTGATGCGTTCCCCGCACTGAAAGCCCCCAACCTGCTGTCTAATGCAATACTCAGGTAAACAGGAAATTCGGCATGCTGGACAAGCAGGGTGACACCCCAAGGAGGTATCCCTTCCTGCCACACGGGAAAAGTCATGGGGCCTAAAATGGACAGGCTACAGTCCCCATTCACCACTCAGTGGTCCATTTGGAATGACCAAGAAATAGATGAGATCACCCTCAAAAGGACCACGGCGGCCACAAGTGTGCGGACAGAGCTCGGCTGAAGAGGACTCAGCCACGGAACACCAGAGGAATTCAACAGAATGTCTGCACCAGAGGGCAACAAGGCCGGCAGCCCCCAGAGAATGTCGCTATTGTTATCAAAGAAACCACGGGATCGACCATGGCTGCCTGAAAATATATCACAAGCAGAAAAGAAGAGTCCCAGGACAGCCCCTACAGAATACCCATCCACAAAACCAAGCCCAGATCAGCCCGAGCGCGCAGCACATTCAGCCATGAGGAAATCAGTTTGCAAACGCTACTATGTCAAGGACAAGATAGTTGGCCAACCACATGGCCAATGCAGCAGGCAGGAAAATCAGCTCAACAAGTACTAGGGCCACAGCCATGGTAAGGAGGTCGGTAATACCTTTGCGCAACTTTCCCAATCCAAACACACAGTAAATCCAAATCCCCAGTAGGAGCCCCACTTCAAAGCCACTTCACAGAATTCACTACAACTATAAAGTCTATTGACACAGCACTAGTGAAAAACTCAAGCCTTTACTTGTGTTCAGGAAAACGTTAGGGCTGCCATACTGTGTCAACCGGGAATACTTGCTTGAGTTCACCATCAGATCATACCCCTCTAAAGCAGCAGGAATTGCACGTCGCTGGGAATGAAATTATATTTATATAGCGCGTTTCTACCCTGAGGCCTCGTAGCACTTGTGGACTGCTTGGGGATGGCAATCAAATTAGGGCACATTGCGAAATAGGTGAGTTTTAAGAAGCTTGCGGAAGGCCAGTATGTTCGGTTCACTGCGCAGGGAGGGGGTCAGAGAGTTCCAGAGGTTTGAGGCGTTCAGGGAGAAAGAGCAACCGCCCCACTTGGCACGACAGACTTTCCTGGTGGTGGCAAGGAGGGATAAGCTGGAACGGAGATTTCTTGAGGGTTGATAGGGCGTGATCAGGGAGTGTGAGATGGCTGGACCAGATTTCCACATGGCTCTGTGAGCCAGGCACATGGACTTAAACTGGATTCTGGCCCGGATCGGGAGCCAGTGCAGCGTCCTTAGGGCGGGTTTAGCCGATTGTCTCCGAGGCATTTGGAGCAGAAGGCGGGCTGCGCAGTTCTGGATCACCTGGAGTCTTTGTAAGGTTGCCTGTGCGGCACCCAGGTACAGCGCATTCCCGTAGTCCAGGTGGGAGAGGATTAAGGCCTGTACCATGATCCTTCTTGCTTTGAAGGGAAGCAGGGGGAGAACTTTCCTTAGCATCCTCAGCAGGCCAAAGCAGGCAGCCGCTAGTTTGGTGGCCTGATAGCCAAATCACAGAGAGCTGTCAAGCCACATGCCGAGGCTCTTAATCTGCTGTTTTGGGGCAGGCATTGGGTTAAGGCAGGTTGGCCATATCTGAGCCGACACAGGGGATGGCAGTTTACCCAGGAACATAAAGCTCAGTCTTGTCGCCATTTAGTTTGAGGTGGGAAAGTTTCATCCATTCGGCTACTGCCTCTAGGAAGCTGCCGAGGGAGCTAAATGGACAAAAGACACGATGAACAACGCACCCTGAAAAACACTTATGCTTCTGGTACCCTTAGCCATATTCTGTTTTAGGTGGCGCTAACAGAAAACATGGGCTGGTGCACACTGCCTCCTGACGAGAGCCCCAGGACTTATTTTTTTACAAATTAACCACTGACCCAATGGGACCCGCACAAACCATCCTGAAAGTAGCACAAAATCCCCAAACCTTTCAGAAGGATGGCACAAGCCAACCCCATTAGAGAAAATTGCATTAGTCATTACACTCCACGTGCAGAGACCTGAGGGATGTGCACGTGTCAACGGAAATTTCAACCCAAAACTTAAACATTCACTTCCCCTCGCAATTGCACGTAGCCCATGCAAGTCAAAAGGACACCCCCACAATGGTTAAACAACACACCTTTGAACGAAGCAGTCCACAGAGGAAAATTACTGTCTCCACCGTAGCAAGGAGAGGGGGGAAACCAAAATATAAATATCACTAAACTAGCTTAAACTCACGATTCCCTTAAAATGCTAGTACTTCATTCCAGTACCCCACTAGAAAACATCACTCACAGTGGAACCATAGAAACTACTGGTAAAAAGCAAACACAGGAATTTCCTGAAAAACTGCCTAAGTATATGGTTTTTTCAAGCTAAGCTACAACCCACAGCTCTTATCCTACAAGTCTGTGATCGCGCTGCACGTGCATCAACATTACCGCGTTCCACTGCCCCTTTGATCTAAGCTTCCAAAAGGACTTAAACAAGGTCAGCCACTCAAGAACACAGAATTCAAATTGCCTTTTCAGCAACTGTTTTAATAAAAAGACTACTTTTGCACTGCACCAAGACAAGACACCTGTGGGCGCCCAGATGTCAGACATCTCCCCTGAAGACCATCCCACACCCTACGAATGTTTTTTAAGATATGTATTCCTGCAAATGCTTTGTTCAGTCTGGGCGCTCTTGCGCTCCACAGGAAGCAAAAATGTGCCTAGTCTCATGTAGTCTACTTCGACATTCATGCAACACATGCTCAGGGAGCTCTCTTGCCTCATTTACACCTATGCTGAAACAAACACCAGAATTCCTCACGCACTACACAACGTACTGCTACACAACACCTGGTATCAACATATGACCGCTGTGGGCCCTCAAACCACGCGCAGGTCATGTTACATATGTTCACTGATACCCCACACAGTAGGCGCAGACAGGCTTCACTTATCCCAAGAGATAGCCTCCAAAAAAGCAAATCCACCTGTACCGATGCAGGATCAGGGCCAAGATTTAGTCCAATAGAGAAGAGCCCCATAGGACAATAGTAATAGAAAACATCACCCGGTACAACACCAACCCCACAGCACTGCACCTTTTTACAGAACCTAGCGACATCCAAACCGAGGTAGACTGGATGTGCAGAAGGGGCCCTATAGGGGAGTACACTGACACTAGGACTACATAGAAAAGAGGTTCTTGGAGGTAGGAAGACCACTGCACCAGTGCACAAATGAGTCAGCTCCCACCTTTATCTTCAGTCCCAGGGTGGCCCTTAACGTATTTGCGGCCACCTTTTTTTAATGACAAGAGGACGCTGGGCATGGAATATCAGTGCAGGGCCACTCATCACAATCATGCTAGGGGAAATCAGTATCATGGGAGGGGATCAAACGGCAGTATATACACACCATGCCAGGAGATTAATAGGTAAACATGGTTGGAGGGGAAAGGACAACCCCTAATTATACAGAAACATACACTGTATTCCTTGTGTTTTAGAGGCAAAGGAACCATAACGCTTAGTTAGAACGACAACTGTGAAGTAGTATTGCATACACCAGACCTGCAATGGGGCCCCTCTAAGTTGATAGATTTCTACTGGCAATTTGATGAACTTGCCTATCACCAGCTTGTCCCTGGATGGCCGGCCTCTGCACCCTCGAGACCATACACACCCCAACGCTGATCATCACTGGTGAAGATCTGTCTGAGTTGTCTCAACATCCGCTACAGAAGAAAATAACTCTGTTGCATCAGGCTCAAGGACGAAGAACTGCTGATTATTTTGGATGGGCGCAGTACAAGCACGTTCCTGACAAATTTTCAGAGACTCAAGTAAACAAACAATGCAAACAAAGGCAAGCGCCTGCTTGTTACAAATAACCATGTAGGAGACGTTAAAATTGATTAATGACACTGAGCTAGACCTAAACGCTATCAAGGAAAAACTGAGAGCCAACTGCCTTATGGGGGTGCAACATCAGTCCGTGTTGGACTTGGAGACCAGGATGGAGAGTGTGGTGTGTGCCAAGATTGGTGCTTCCTGTTGTACTTTTATCCCTAGAAACAACCTCGAGAACAGGACTCTTGCTCTGGCCATCCAAGCACTGCATCGTATATAAGCTGACATGAAGAAGGAGGGAGGTGCCCCTGAGAAGGACTGGTCTCAGTATTTTTTCTTGGATCCCCCATGGGTGTCTAATCTATTCACATCACTTTTACCAGTTTTCGTTGGTGTCCTACTGCTGTGTGGTACCCTCCAAAGGGGGTTTCCTACTATAAAAACGCAGTCCTCAATTCAGGGAGTCTGAAAATGGCTAGGAAAACGATAACAGACACTACAGCAACACTGTGTATACTCTCCTGGACGCTGCATTACATTTAACCAACTTGTTCCTGTTTTGTCGAACGCCTCTTTTTTATATTTTCTAAGGTAAATTCGTATCAGAGCAACATGTGTGACATTTTTGTGGTTTCGGTGTACTGATGAGTGACATTCTACTACCAAATATGTGATGCTTTGAGTGACACATTCTCACACGAAAAACCAAACAATGATGTCAATATAGAGCTAAATATCATAAATTGCCACACTGTGAGTATTTAGAAGCTCAAAAAAGCCTTGAAACGTTTGCAAAATCCCTGAAATTGATTTTTTTTACCTACTTCTCATTTCTGAAATGAGCTCACTGTAAATAATTGTGGCACTTTGACATGAAACAATTAACATAGTCCCTCAGAAATCACCTGTGACCCTCTTCTAAAGTTCAGTACTGTACTGGACTTCTTCACTAGTCTCTGACTCACCTGTGTCATTGTAGTAAGGGCCGCCCTTCAGGAGTGTGACAGGTGCTTGCCAGACTTACTGAGAGCATCTTCAGTTTGGACCGGGGGCCACCAGGCTGCAGTGCCGATTATTAATGCAAGCAACAGCAAATATCTGGGTATTGTGCTACATAAACAGAAGGAAGAAGTTATACACCTTAACTACGGACCAGCTATACTACCACTTAGCTCACAAGTCACCTGGTGGGTGCCTTCTTTTAATATTCCCTTCCCGATAACACCATTCCTTCCTTGCTCCTTTCTCAGCTACGTGTCTGTCTCTCCCAATCTCTGCACTCTTCACCCCGCGCTTCTGTTCACAAGTGACAGAGTCATTTGATCCTCGATCCTTCTGGATGGACAGAAAATTGTTTCTTGCGCGGGGAGGGGGGTTGCCAGCGGGAAGCGACCTGCAGAATGGGCTTATAATCAATGACTGGGCACGAGAACTAGATTCTGGAAAATATAGCAAGGTCAGAGTTGAGATAAGCTGTCGGGCACTCGGTTTGTCAGTAAATATCACGTTAATGAAGTAACCTGTGAGAAGAAGAGCCCGGGTGATGTAGCTGTCAATCAAAATGGCCGAGTGTTCACGGCATTCTGCACTGAGTGCCAGCCGGCATCCTTCATCCCACATTTACTATTAATGCTTTTTTTTAAAGTTTATTTAATTTCCCCTCGACAAGGAATCAACAGTTTACTAGCTCTTGCTTAATTACAAGGACACCACACAGTTCTTTGCCATTTTGAAGCATTTAGGCCAATACAATTAGCCGTTACACCTGCTGTAACCAGATGTCTTATTCTTCCAATAGTACTGCCCTGTAAGCCGCCCATTTGGTGAAGGTTGTCGAGATATTGAAGACAAGCATTGGCAAAGCCAACATGTCTAGTGTTGGCTGTCAGTCTTTTGCCTTTGTCAATTCTTGTTTTTTTTTCATGATTTTTGCAAAATATGATTGTTCCTCCTCAATCTAAAAAAAGTATTTGCAATGCAATAGGTCTTGCATTACTAAATGTTTGAGCTATTGGTGTCGCATTATTATTAGCAATGCCAATAGCTCAAACTTTAATACTGAGAGACCTATTGCATTGCAAATGCTTGTTTTCTTTGTGTGTATTGGTTGATTTGTATTGCATTCCAAATATTGATGTTGCTGCGACCACTTGCCAGAATTTATATGGGGCACACGCCTTGGAGTTATACTGTGTTGTTATTACATATGTTTCATATGTTTCAAAAATATTCATTAAAAAAAGTAATAAATCCAAGCAACAGGCAGAGGCATCCTGGTGACTGTCCAGAATGGTGCAGAACCTGACCTCTCAGGAGGGTTTAGAGAGGCAGCTTGCTGCTGGGCTCCTCTCTGGCAGGCTGATCCAAAGTTGCGAAGAGGAGTCCTTACCGTTAATGGTGCCTGCTGGTGCTTTTCACAGACCAATCACCTGCCAAACTGGAAGCGGACCTCAGGTGCATGCATATGTCATGTGATAAGAGGGCAGGTGGAGTCTGAATAAATAAGTCTGACTGAGCTGGAGTCAACCACAGTGATTGTTCTGAACTTGTGGCTGAATTATATCTGGGGGGGGCTGGGAGCCAAGGAGAGAGAAGCATGAGCATTTTGATCTGAACCCAAGCAAAAACATATTGTGTGCCTGCTGACTCCACCCTGTTGGGCAGGCGTGGCAGCAAGGAATAAACTTTTTAGAAAGGTGCCGGCCTGGCTTCATTAATCAAGCACTGCTGGGCCGTAAAACAACAAACGCGTGGAACCACGTAGTTAGGAAACTGGGCCTGACATTTGTTTGTATGTAATTTAACCAGGTGGAAACTTAACCCCACAAGGAGTTCATCCACTTTCCCAGCTAATCCTTATATTGTCTGGGATCGGCCGCAGCAGCACAGCGCAATGGCTGATTTATTTCAGTACAAATTGTAGATGAGCAACCTGCAGTGCCTCGTTCCACTGCTTAGAACTTAGAAATTAGGTGTAACTAATGTATTTTAGTGCATTGGTGTGGTCCCCAACTCTAAAAAGCCTCAGTATAACCCCCTGATGCGTGGTACTTGGCAGAGTTGACCTCAACAAGTTCTGCAAGGTGAGCCACAGATCAAACAGAATCACAACTGGCCTGCAGCTGCACACTTTATGTTTATCACCTTTTTTGGTAAATGCTTAGGCGTGCAAACATTAAGGAACTGTACAATATAGAAAAGCTTAATTAAGCCAAATGCAGTTTAAATACAGTGATTAAGCTGAGGGGTATTTGGAAGGAAAAGAGAATCTTGAATTGGCTGCAGCGAGAACTACCAGGTTAAGCCAAAGTGAAGTAAACTTACAACATTACTTTTACTTTGAAATGTAATCATTTATGTATTTTAACATAAGAGCACACCTTTTCTGCCAACATAATCCCTACATTTTCCTGGATGATTATACTTTGAAACAAGCCACTGGCACAAGGCTGCCTAAATCTATTGGGGAGATAAGGCAGGGACAAATACCTGCCAGCATTACCTCACTTCGCTTCATTACTTAATTGAGGCAATCCTGCATCGCCAAACACCCATACCACGTGATTTCTTCTAAATAAAAGAACCCCCCCCCCCCCCAATTTGTCCCGTTTTAATTATAACTTGCCAGAAGGGCGCGTATGCTGCGTCAGCCATGTGTGGTGCTGTGGTGCTGCTGCTGTTTTCTTGATTTTTCATTGTGTAAGGAGTACAAAGGATACATGGATTTCTGGGTTGGCCGGGCACTGCAGAGCTGGCCCAACCAGCTTGTCTGCCACGATGCGCTGCTGCAGATATCCTTCAGCACTTTGGGGAGAATTTGGGTTTCTCTCTTTTTCCTTTTTTTTTAAAACAATTCTTTATTGAAGTTTTTTACAGAGGCCGTCCCTGGCCCTTGTCTACACCCCCCCCCCCCCCGCCCACCCCCATCCGGTTACATTTGATAGATTGTTTCAAGAGAGAGAAGAAGTAGAGAAGAAAAAAAAAAGGAAAAAGAGGGTAAAGGAAGAAAAAAGGGAAAAGAACAGAATGCAGCTCATTAATACATAGTCAGATATTAACAAGAAATTAACTCATAATGTAGTCACGTTAGTTTAAACAGACAATTTTCATTTTACGATTCCAGGTGTTGCATCCACTGTGTAAGAGGATCCCAGATTTCAAGACCTTTTCTTTTCCTTTTCACCCCCTTCCGTCTATATATAGCTACTTCTAAACTGTATGTAGCTAAGAGTCTTGCCTGCCACTGCTGAATAGTAGGAGGGTTTGGATCCAACCAGCTGGATGCTAGACATATTCTGAAAACAGCCATGGAGATTAAAATGAGTCCCTGTTTTTCCTTTGACCTGAGATTTCCATCAACTCCTAGCATTATTTCCGTTGTTATTTCTATTCTTGTATTCCAGATTTCGGACAAAAATCGAGAGATTTCGCGCCTAATGAGGCCGAGTGTGTCACATGTGGCAAAAATATGTATAATATCGGCTTCATATAATGAACATCTCGGACACTGAGTGCCTTTGCCTGTACTCCATTTAGATATTTGGTGTGGTGTATAGTATAGTTGAAAATAAGTTTTATAGTATTGTGCTTGTAATTTGGTAGAAATTAATAGTGTTTGCCAATTGGACTGAATCCTCATTTATCTCTAATTTATTTTGCCATTTGAGGATGTGTTTATCCATATCATCCGGTAATGAAAAGACTAGGCTATTATATATTTCCCCTATTTTGGCTGTGTTGTTACGAATAACTACCTCAATTGTCTGGATTTTAATCTCTCTTTTTCAATTTAGGAAGCAGCTAAGGGTCTTTTTCCTCAATATGTTAAGCCTCCTGTTTTGGTATGCATTTTCATGGCAGGATTAACACCATCGCTGCTGCAGCAATTCTCCTCCTATGCTGACTATTATGTTTTCCCATTGTTCATGAGGAGCTCAGCTCGTCATCAGCACAGCTCAACCGTGCCTCATGACGAGCTGAGCTTGTCATGAGCATCAAAGGGGTTTTAAAGACTTGATTACTTGAGAGTGGCATGATCTGGACCACTCCTCAGTTCCCAGATTTTTGCGGAAGCTTTATTCATTAGACGAAGGTGAGGACTTTCTTCCACAAAATGTAACGATGGATGCTATGCTGGCTTCTCAATTGGTAGAACGACCATAAACCCTGAAGATTGTTCTCCTTCCAATGCTACCAATAAGAAGGTGCAAGAAGCACTTAAAGTCTTCTCTGCAGAGAATCTGAATCTTAAAGCTAGTATTAATTCTGCTTATGCGGCCCAGTCTTTTGTCTCAGACTTTGAAAAAATGGCCACAGCAATTCAGGAACAGACCGATTGTTCTGACTTGCTGGTAAATATGTAACAAAAGGCAAAGTTCTTGGCAGCCGTTTCCTCAGGTATCTTGAAAGCATCAGCCATGGCGACGATTTGATGGTTTTGGCAAGAGAGAAATTTGTGATGAAGTTTTTGGAAAGCAGACAATTCTGAGAAATCTACTCTGCTAAAGATTACTTTTGAGGGCAAATTACTATTCGGTGAGCAATTGGACAATATGATTACCTAGGTGTTAGAAGCAGGTTCTGACCATCTGAGCGGTCCGGATTTTTAGCTTTTTGAGCACCTAATTTTTGAGCTTTTACTGTGGGAGAGCCTCATAAGTTGGGACTCACCCACAGTGAACTCATGATGAAAGAGACTGCATGTGGATTTTACTAGTGTCCCCCTATCTTGACTAGGTCGCTGCGCTGCAGCTGGAGTAAGGGGCACCGGGCTAGTTACAGGCAGACATATGTGTATATGTGTGTGCACACGTGTATGGGCTGCGTAGGGGAGATTCCTGGAGTGTGCAGCCCAGGAGCAGCTACAAAGTGAATGGTGTGGCAGGACTTATGCAGAATTGGGTGGTGACATGGAATAGGCTTTATACACTGGGAAGAATCATGTCAGGGAAAGTCAGTGTGTTTTACTGTTTTTCACTTCATTATTCTCCTATGAGGATGTGGAGTCCATGGGATAGTTTCACTTTCCTAAGGCCTACAAGTTCCAGACACGCACTAAAGTCCACTGTAACTGGTGTGAGAAGAAGTATTCTGCAGAGTCCAAAGTCATATTTGTACTGCTTTTGGGTCATCCAGAAATTTCATATTTCTCTGAGTCAGCTCATAACCATGGCCTGGCTGCGGGATGACCCTGGCAGGCTGGATTAATGACCTTCCTTCCAAGAGTGAAGGCCTACTCTCCAAGAAGAGAAGATGGGTGGAGCTACAGGCTAATCCATCAGCAGCTGTCACCTGGTGCCAGGCACCAAGCTGCACAAGGCAGAAGGGAGAAGGGGCTTTCAGAGTCCATGTGGCAGGAGACCCCTGGACAATGCCATCTTGAACTGACCCATAGGCCTGGGCAGGAAGGAGAAATAAGGGGCAGTGAAGTGAGGTGTTGCTGTTTGATAGGACAAACAGAGACTTCCTGCCAGCCCCCTCCCCATTCTTTAAAAAGTGTTTGCCCAGGAAGGGAAGCTCTCTCTGGGCTGTGGTCTGCTGAGGAAGACTGGTGCTGGAGCCTGGCATCATGGGCAGCTGGAAGAACCTCCAGACTGGCCCAGGACTATGACTTGCGCAACAAGGGGAGACCAGGACCAGTGAGGGGAAGCCTGGGCCTCGGTGCAAGGAGAAGAGAGGCCCAGGAGAAGAGCTAGGTGAGAGGCTGGTCCCGGGAGCCAGTGAAGACAGCTCCCTGCTGAATCCACCCTCTGTGAGACCCAGAGGGCAAAGGAGAGTGCTCCCAGTGGCTGAGGAGCGCTACCAGGAGCAAGAGGAGACAAACATGGTGCAGATCCGTACTCTGGGGGCTGAGATATGCCCCCCAGAAGGTAGGCAACTTTTGACCGCTAAGAAGACCGACGACGAAGCACGTGCGGCTCCGCTGCCGACCTCCAAGATGCCCCCGGGGTGGGTCCGGTCCCGGGGGCTGCCCCCTAGTGAAGCAAAGTCGGGGAGCACCATCGTCCTTCCTGTGAAGTGTTTAACGAAGGGGTGCCAGGAGCCCACCCTGGCCCCCTAAGAAGATGGAGACCGGGGAGCACTGTCGCACCACCCAGGGAATGGTGGGAGGGGCCGGGGATCCGAACTCTGGGCCCGAAGTGAAGCTGGGGAGCGTGAAAATGCCCCTACGGGGTGCCAGGAGCCCACCCTGGCCCACGTCAAACACGATGATGGGGGAGTGCTGTAGCGCCCCCAGGGCATGGGAAAAGGGGCCCAGGACCCCCAAGTCCGGGCCCGCTGAAATTGAGTCGGAGAGCGCTGTGGTGCTCCCTGTGAAGAGGCTAAGTGCGCGATTGCGCTCCCCGTGAAGATCCCTGTGGGCCCGGGATCCCAACTCGGGGCCCTAATGTGTGTCGCAAGGTGGGGGAGTGCCGCTGCCCCCGTGGCCGAAAGAAGGTAAGGGGAGTGTCGTAGCAGGTCCCATCAGACCAGAACAAGGAGGCCTGCTCCCGTGGCAGCACGCAAGGGTGCTGGCCAGACAAGGAGCTGGTGCGGGCAGCCAGGGGTGAGCTCCCCGGGCTTCCCTCCATCACTGTGGCCATGTGGGGTTCCGGGTGGGATCAGGCCCCCCCCCCAATAAGAATAAGCATGGTGGGTGCCCGGATGGGATTGGGCCTCAAAAAGGAAAGGAAGAGCGGCCAGGGGTGGGCTCCCCTGTTCGTAAAACCACTTACTGCGGAAGGCACGGGGCCCGGGTGGGACCAGGCCCCCAACGAAGAGCAGATGCGGCGGGAGGCAGCAGGCAGGGCCAGCACGGTTCTCCCCGGATCAGCAGGAGAGTCGCTGTTCTGATATGCACAGGCTGTGCATGAAGCGCCCCATAATGCCTTGCAAGGCATGGGGACAGGTCTTTGTTTTGGCGCCAGGTGGCCCTCAGAGGAGGTGGGGTCGCCCTCCATTGGGGAAAGAGGTGCAGGGGGAGCTGCAGGAGCAAGGCAGCCCCACCCCCAGCACGAATAATCCAGTCCCCCTCTAAGTCTCATGGGGACTTAAAAGGAACAACCCCTCAAGGGCTCAGGCATTCTGCAACAGCATTTTAAAGCTGGAACTTTTGTTCTTCAGCTGGAGGTGTGGTTATGAGACTGCACTTAGGTGAAGGGCTGAGCTGGGATGTCTAGAAAAGGGCATTCCCTGGAGGTGAAAAGGTGTAATTGCACCACAAATGCATTTACCTATGTTATTACTTTTTAGAGGGATCGAAAGTCACAGGTGTGTTGTGTGATGTCATAAGCCATGAGGGGTTGTGTTGCTGGACATTCCTCCTAGGGTGTCTGGCTGTATATGCGTAATCCTATGATTTAATCTGTGCTGCCTTTAGGGGCTGTAATTGCAATGCATGATGAGTACTGTCGTTCTAAAGTGATGCTTAAACATGTATTCTTGCTGCTGGGCTTAGGTGAAGAACAACCCAGACTGTTAGCCACTAAAGATGTAGAGGTGTATACGGTATGGTCAGTATGACATGGTTAGCCAGGGTTATGTGTCTCCAAGGCAGGGGTACCCATTTCCAAGCCCTGTTGAGATAATGGGGTGTGTCGCCACTGGGCTGGTGCCAGGGCGCCGGGCCCTCGCTCCAGGTTATGTTCAACTAACAGCCTTAGGGGGCAAGATGATGTGTATACGTGGGAGTGATGGTACTAGGCCACCCACTTGCGGGAGGGTTGGAGATGTTATGCAATGTCACAAAGTAATTCCAACAGCTTGGGTATATTTGTAAATTGGTGCATAGTATTGAGTAGTGTGTGTGTTTAATAAATGTACTCTTACTTTTATAAAGCAAAGTACAGACTGGACAATCAATTATTGAGTGTTATTTCTGCGTACCTGTAAATGGCGAATACTAGCCCACATTACCTCCCTTGAGTATGCCTAACACTGCTCTGCAATGCTACACTCTGAGAGTCAAGCGCTACACTGGGGTGTTTGGTTCCCAGTGAAGGACAAATGTGACATGTTATTTGTGCAGGCCTCACAGATACTGCCTCGTTTTCCAACTCTGGGTAATTAAGGATTGGAAGCATTTTATGCCTTACAAAGGGAAGCCCTCATCCTCTAAAAATTTCTGGGATCAGCCATTATCTTCATTTCATTCATCGAGGAAGATTCAAGGCCATTTTCAGAGCATAGGAGCATGTTTGAACCCAAGAAGTCCTATATCTCTGCAGGATCAAAAGGGCAACAAGGATCCTCAAAGCGAAGTCCTGACAATTATTGAACAGGGACCTAGGTTTCAATGGGAAGCAGTCTTTTATTTTTTCAGGAGGTCTGCTAAAAGGATGTAAAAGAACAATTGGCCTTGATTATTGTCAGGAGCAGCTATTATATAGACTTTGCCAGTCAGCCTCCCGAATGCGGCACCATCCGTACTACTATTCCCGAAGGACCTGGAAGGGAGACAAGCTCTGCAGGGAGGGGTCCAGGTCTTTCTGATGAAGAGAACAATAGTTCCAACCAGTACCCTTGGCAGAAAGGAATGAAGGAACTTATTCAATTCTGGTACAGAAGGTGTCCGGGCATTTCAGGCCTGTTCTTGATCTAATAACCCTCGCATGTGCCTATTCTGCGGAGACCCCAGCCTCCATACTTACCGGCCCCCGCATTCTGCTGTTGCCAAAGGTGGGAAATAATGTCAGCCAACAAAACCTGATATCATTAGTGGTCGTTGTTGGCCGCAGTTTATTAATAACCAAAGACATATTAATAACACAAACTGGTTTCAAGCAATCTTCCATTTTGCGAACATTACTCATCAATCATAATTGGCATATTACACATTATGACACCCTCTTGTGATAGCGGGTGTCAGTCTCTTTGTGCCCTCCTTAGTTCGAAAATGGGGCTTGTACACAAACCAGTTTGTTGCCAGTCTATTGGTGCTCCAGTGGTTGGTTGCCCACGCCTTCTGCGTGTTGCGGAGGGGAGCTTTCCAGTCGGGAGTTAGGTCCCCAGCTCGCTACCAAATTGCGCCCTGCCGTCCGGCCGGGTCTGGGCCGCGAGTGCCGTCTCCTCCTGTTACTCCCCTCCTTTATGCTGCCACGTCACCCTGCCGTGCGGCATTCAAAAGTGAGTGGCCATCCTCTTACACACCGCCCGCCGGTGTGTTTTCTTAGCCAACCAGTGTAGGATTTCCGCTAACGCCCTTTCCCTTATCCAGCACTGCGACTTTTGCTGTTCCTTAGGTGTGGGTGGGTGGGCTTCAGTCGTTGTTGCTGTCGCGCCGTTCTCCCAGCTCCTCGAATGCGATGTGCTTCTGCTGGGAGGGCGGCGTCGCTTAAATCCTCTTGAGCCCTCCATGCAGGCCTCAGGTGAGTCCCCCTGATTGGGGGGTTCAAACAAAGCCAGGTTGACCATTGGGCGCCCTTTGGGGGCGCTCAGGTCAACAGGTCACTTCCGGTCGGGTGGCTGGTGCGCACCCCGCTTCCGCTGGTTCCTGTGCGCATCGAAGCGCCCAGAACCAGTTTACCCCCGCTGGTGGCACCACGAGGGTTATGGCGCCGGACTTCGAGCCTCCCCCACCCTTCGGGCGGGTGCGGCGGCCTCTGCAATAACCCTCGCATGTGCCTATTCTGCGGAGACCCCAGCCTCCATACTTACCGGCCCCCGCATTCTGCTGTTGCCAAAGGTGGGAAATAATGTCAGCCAACAAAACCTGTTATCATTAGTGGTCGTTGTTGGCCGCAGTTTATTAATAACCAAAGACATATTAATAACACAAACTGGTTTCAAGCAATCTTCCATTTTGCGAACATTACTCATCAATCATAATTGGCATATTACACATTATGACACCCTCTTGTGATAGCGGGTGTCAGTCTCTTTGTGCCCTCCTTAGTTCGAAAATGGGGCTGGTACACAAACCAGTTTGTTGCCAGTCTATTGGTGCTCCAGTGGTTGATTGCCCACGCCTTCTGCGTGTTGCGGAGGGGAGCTTTCCAGTCGGGAGTTAGGTCCCCAGCTCGCTACCAAATTGCGCCCTGCCGTCCGGCCGGGTCTGGGCCGCGGTGCCGTCTCCTCCTGTTACTCCCCTCCTTTATGCCGCCACGTCACCCTGCCGTGCGGCATTCAAAAGTGAGTGGCCATCCTCTTACACACCGCCCGCCGGTGTGTTTTCTTAGCCAACCAGTGTAGGATTTCCGCCGCAGGGAGGCCCACGTCTCACTGTGGCTCCCCCCCCTGCACCTGGTTCGCGGCTCCCACCTTTCTCCACATTTTTACCCTTTTTTTTTACCCTTTTTTTTTTTTTTTTAGTCGCAACCTGCGAGTGACATTGCACCCCACAAGTTATCCCAAAACACCTTCATCCCCTTTTCGGATAGGTGTACCCCGTCTTGCCCATAGAGCTCCGGGCGGCCCGGGTGGATGAGGCCGTGCCGAATTGATTCCAGGCCATTTGGCGAAGCAAAACTTGTGCATTGCCACATTTAGCTTCCTTCTTGCGTTGTCGACGGCCTTGCTGGAATCGGCCCCTCTCCAATGTTTCCTGCTGATCATTTCGGACCAGACTACCGTCGTGGGTCCCAGCCACGCTGCTGTCTTGGTGAGATCCCTTTGGATGGCTTGCCCGACTGCTTTTCGCCCTAGCCGGGTCAGGTCGTTGCCCCCCAAGGTGGATGATCAGGACGTCGGGCAACCAGGCCGAATCTGCCATGAGGCCGTCCAGCGTCGGCAGTAGCTGCTCCCATCTCATACCTGGCTGCCCTATCCACCAGATGTACGTCGCTTTGGGCCTGTTTATGCTGTGGCCCCCCTGCCGCCACCAAGACTCCATCCGGGACACGAATGAGTGCCCCACCACCCAGACCAGCTGCGGGCGTCCCCCTGTCGAGAGAAAGCATTCTGTTAGGTGGCTTTCTGCGCACCGTGTGCATTTAAGAGAGCGAGGGGGGTGCTGTCACCCTGCCGTGCGGCATCCCAAGGCGACTCCCTCTCCTTCCCCCCCCTCGGGGCTTTCTCTCTCTTTTCTCCTTTTTTTTTTTTTTTATACGAGGTGAGGGCGTATGTACGACTTGTACGCCCTGGAGCGCCATCTGCCCACTGCCTGGATCCTGCCCTCTGGCATGCCATGCTGCGCTGCAGAGGTCGCTGCGCCGATCCTGAAAGAGTGAGAGGCAAACGATGCCGCGCAATACCCGGCTTTACCAAGGCCTTGGCGCATTATGGCTGTAAACTGGAACTTACTCAGGTTCCTCCCGTCCTTATGTATGAAGAGAGGGCCCTCACCAGCTGGTCGCGCCCCCATGTACTTGAATAACCAGCATACCGCGCAGAGCCCCGACTCTGGGATGCAATGGAGACGTATCGTCGTCCCCCTCCTTGCCCTGTCCGTTTTGGACTGTCTCAGCGTTAATTCAACTGCCCTCTCCATTGGTTTAATGTCTCTTGCCTGCAGGCATTGCTGCGCTGGGCCCGACTTGCTGGGGGCTACCAATTCGCTGATACGGAATGCTCCGAAGAAAGCCGTCGTGAAATCCGCCCTAAATAGCAGCAGCTCATATTTATCCGATATTAAGCCTGTGAGGGCTCCAAGGAGCTGGCCCAGTTTGGCAAAATCGATGGGACGCCTGTCGTCCTTCTTTCTACCTTCGACCCTCCTCCAGCCTTTTAAGGCCGTCTTTAGATAGGCCGAGGTAGTGGGGTCCTCGCCTGTGTAAAGCCTGGCAAAATGGGCGATGGCGGACAAATGCGCCTGGGCCCACGATCTCGTTTTTCTCGCCTCGAATGCCCATTGCACGAATTTCTCGACTGCTGTGCGAGTTTTTGCCCTGTCTTCCAGCGATCTTAGGCCCCCAACTCTCATTACCGTGCACGCGTATGTCCTGTATCTTCTGTTAGCCTCTGCTGTAAGTGATTGCCCTATTAGCCATGATAAGTCTACTCCCCCAGGTCCCAAAGGGACGATGGAAAGGGGGTCATCTCCTTGTCCGCCCCGGGCACCAGTTCTCTGAAACGTTTCATTTGGGACCGTGAGAGCGCGTCTGCTGCTGAGTTCTCTGCCCCTGGCACGTGGCGTGCTTTCAGCTCCAGGTTCCCTTCCAGCTGCAATTTAATTAACCGTCGCATTAGCCTCAGCATGTCCGGGCATCTCGCTGCGCCTCTGTTAATGGCCTGCACTACTCCCATGTTATCTGACCAAAGCGTGAGTTTCAGGTTTTTTATTTTCTCGCTCCAAATGGTCAGTGCCACAATGATCGGGAACAGCTCGAGAAACGTGATGTTCCTGGTGAGCCCCTGCGCATGCCACTCATCCGGCCACTGGCTGGCGCACCAACTGTTTCCCAGGACCGCGCCGAAGCCAAGGCTTCCGGCCGCGTCTGTGTAAAGAGCTATCTGTTCGGCCGTTACCCACCCTGTCCTCCAAATCAGCACCCCGTTGAAATCTTGTAGGAACTCGTCCCACACCTGCAGGTCCTGTTTCACGCCTGCGCTCAGCCTGATGTGGTGGTGCTTGTGGGTGACGCCGGCTGTTAGCCCTGTCAGGCGTCTTGAAAATACCCTGGCGGGCGGGATTACCCGAGCTGCGAATTTGAGTCTACCTATCACTTGTTGGATCTCCCTCAGGGTGGCCTTGCTCCGACCCCGTAGCTTCGATACTTCCTCGCGAAATTCTTTCACTTTGCCTGGAGGCAGCCTGGCCGTTCCCGCTATAGAGTCCAATTCTATGCCCAGGAACGTGAGACTTGTGGTCGGGCTTGTAGTTTTTTCTTTTGCGAGGGGGACCCCTAGGGACCTAGCTAGATCCTCGAAGGCTGCCAATGTGCTTGCGCACACTGAGGACCCTGCCGGGCCTGTGAACAGGAAATCGTCTAGGTAGTGCAGCTTTCCACCTTCCTGGTGCCGGTCATGCAGCGCCCATTCTAAGAAAGTGGCAAACTGCTCAAAGTATGCGCATGAAATCGCGCATCCCATGGGCATGGCTTTGTCAATGAACACGTCCTCGCCCCATTGGAAACCCAATAAATGGAAGCTGGAGGGGTGGACCGGCAATAGTCGGAACGCAGATTCAATATCGGCTTTCGCCATGAGGGCTCCTCTGCCTGTCGCCTTAACCAGCTCGATAGCGTCGTCGACTGACGCATAGCCCACTGAGCAAGCTTCGGGGTCGATACCGTCGTTCACGGAGGAACCTTCCGGAAACGATAGGTGGTGTATCAGCCTGAATTGACCTTGTTCTTTCTTGGGGACCACGCCTAGCGGGGAGACGACTATGCCTTCTTGCAATTCCTTTGGGAGGGGGCCCTCAACTCTACCCAGTTTCAATTCTTTCTCTATCTTGGCGCTAACAATTTTGGGGTGTTGGCTTGCCGACTTCAGGTTACTCGCCCCCGCCGAGGGGAGCGGGCCCTGGAATGGAATAACAAAGCCTTGCTCGAAGCCCTCTACCAGTGACCTGGCCTCTGCCTTGTTCGGGTATTTGTTTGCTAATCTGCGCAGCTGTTGTGTAATAATGGGGGATCTGGCCAGCTGGCGCCTACAAATGTCCACCAGTCCCCTCCTTTCCCCTGCGTTGGGGCTAATGCTTCTTGCTCTTTTCTCTCTTCTCCCTTTTCCCTTCGTGTTTGGAACCTTTGCATGCAACGGTGGCGTGCTTGCCCCCGCAGCTAGCGCATGCGTGTTGAAACTTACAAGACGAGCCCCATGAGCAGTCCCCCGCCTCGTATCTCCAACAGATCGCCTTAGTTGCGGTTGGGGAGTACGATCTCCCGTTCGACCGCCTTTGATAAGAACCACTCTTCCCCTTTTGGTAGGAGCTCCGAAAGGGCTGGTCGCCTTTTCCCGCCCAGGCCCTAACATCTTTGGCTGTGAGCATCTTGTGGATGAAACCCAAGACATCCTCCTCATTCCACTCCATTTCGGGGTGCCTCTGCATTTTTAATCTAAACCCTTTATCGTATTCTAACCAGGCATCCCCCGGGAACTGCCTCTGTGCTAGGTGGATATTGGCCTCGTACAGCCACAAGTCAGCCGCGCAATGGGGGAACCTTTCCACTATAATGCATGCCATGATTCTAAAAGCATCTAACCAATTGTCGAAACTGCGCTCTTTTCTGGCCCCACGCCTTTCTCTCCTGTCCTCTTCCTTCCTGTCGCACGTGGTTAGATCAAGTCCCTCTAGCTGTATTTCCAGCAGCGAAAATATGTCAATGAATTCCTTGCGCCATATCCTCTCTTTTACCGCTAGGGGGATGAGACATGCCAAGCCGGTGGCTTTCGTAGTCAGGGACGCCGGACCGGGGGATGGCCTGATGTAATGATCGTTGACTACCCCGCTCGGAGGCGGACTTCCTGAAACGGGGCCGTAACCCCAACCGGGTAGTGGGGAGATTTGTTCCCCCTGGGCGGACAAGCTTACCTGCTCTTGCACTCTTGTCTGACGGGCCCACCCCGGGTCAACCATATGCCACGTGAGACCTGCCGCTTCCTCCGCGCGCTGCTCCCTAGGCCCTGGTACCCCTTGCCCTGTGCCATTAAGTAGCCCCGGCGCCAGCGATTTTAGACATTCCCTTACGATGTTGCTAATATGCTCACCCTTTTTCTTTTTGCCGGTGGTCTCGCTCTGGTCGCTGCCCTCTGGTCTCGGCGGGAGGGGTTTCTGCCGCACTTTCCTCGGAGGGTTCCTCTTCGATGTTCTCTTCATCGGCGTGTTTTTCAGCTTCTTGGTTGCGGAAGGCCCTGGTTCTTCGTCCGCCTGTTCTACTGGTCTGTTCTCTTTCCCTTTGCCCAGGTGGGGGTGAAGCCAGTCGTCGCCGTGGATGGCCGATAACTCGCGGATCTTCATCAGTACCTCTGCCATCTCGTCCGGCTGGCCTTCCGACATGTCGTGAGTCTCTGCGCACTTGTGTGTGGCTTCTTGGTTTCTCGCGTCTGCGTCATGCCGTCTGCTGGGGGCACAGCTAGCTGCGTGTGCTTATCCCGGGCTCTGAGCTTGCCGCGGTTTTTACCTGTTGTTGCTTCGGGGGAGCTGGCACGGCGCGCCGCGCTCCGTAAGGCGTCCTCGGTGATGACGACCTTGATCTTCAACTGGAGCCTTGCCGTCTTCCGCTTCGTCCTTCGCCGCGTCGCCTCTCTTCCTCTTCAGTTGTTGTTGCTGTCGCGTCGTTCTCCCAGCTCCTCGAATGCGATGTGCTTCTGCTGGGAGGGCGGCGTCGTTTAAATCCTCTTGAGCCCTCCATGCAGGCCTCAGGTGAGTCCCCCTGATTGGGGGGTTCAAACAAAGCCAGGTTGACCATTGGGCGCCCTTTGGGGGCGCTCAGGTCAACAGGTCACTTCCGGTCGGGTGGCTGGTGCGCACCCCGCATCCGCTGGTTCCTGTGCGCATCGAAGCGCCCAGAACCAGTTTACCCCCGCTGGTGGCACCACGAGGGTTATGGCGCCGGCCTTCGAGCCTCCCCCACCCTTCGGGCGGGTGCGGCGGCCTCTGCAAAAATGGTGAATGCTTGAATTATAACAGTTAATTTCAAGATGGTTACTCTGCATCCATAATTCTCTTCCTCATCGCCAATGACTTAATGACTTCCACAGATCTTCAAGACGGTTACTTGCATGCTTCTATGGCAAAGGCACATCAAATGTTTCTGAGTTTTGCTATCAGGGAATAACATTTTCAATTCACAGTATTGCTGTTCAGTCTAAAGTCTGCACCAAGTGTGTTTACGAACATTCTGACCCCTTGGTGACATTGACTCACCGCCAAGGGATCTTCCTTCATCCCTATACAGAAGATTGGCTGGTTCACACTCTAACAAAGGTTTGGCTCACAAATACATGGGGTGGTTCTTGCCATTTTGCAGGGGCACAGTGTTCATGAAAAATCAACCTTGTGCCAGAGCAAGACTGTCAGTTTATTGGGGCAAGATTTCATATAGATTTGGGGTTGGTCACCTTGCCAAATGTCAGAGTAGCCAACATTTGAGCCCATATTTTGAGTCTGTTGGCCCAGTCCATTCATGCGGCAGCTATTTGGCTATGGGTGCAGGGGGATTTGGCAGTGATAGTGTTTCTGGTTCCCTGGGTTTGCTCTTATCTACACTAGCTGATGGCTCACATACAGGCTTATTGGTCAACCATTTGTCAAGCTTTGTCTTTTCGGATTCCTCTCTCTCCCCAGGTCATGCAGGACCTGGGTTGATGGCCGGAAAAGGAGCATATCCTGAGAGGACTACTACTCTCCCTTCCTGCTCCTAAAATTAACACAAGAAATGCCAGTCTGTCAGATTGTGGGCATGGATGGGGGTGTTCCAGTGATGAATCTTTTTGCGAGCTTTCTCAATGCTAAAGTGACAAAGTCTTGTTCAAGGGCAAGGGAGTTTCTGGCTTGGGCATTGAATGCTTTCTCATGCAGGTGGCCTCGAGGTCTTCTTTATACCTTCCCTCCCTTTCCGCTGATTCTCTGGTTCTTTTTCAGGGTGCGGATGGAGAGAGCGTTGGTCATTCTGATTGCCCCGGCTTGGCCCCCGCTCCTCTTGGTATCCTCTTCTAGTGGAAATGGAGCAATCGGAGGAGTGGATGTTACCTCCTGGCTGCTGTTCCCAGTACTGCAGCAGGACGTTCTGTCCAGGATGAGGTTAGCGGCCGGAGGTTGAAAGAACAGGTTTGCTGCATAAAGGAGCGCCACCTTGTTTGACTCAGACTGTAGGTGCTTATCTACTAATAAATCCAAGGCACTGGCATTCCTTCTGTAGGTGATGTCAAAGTAAACGTTTGGACCTTACTTATTCTAATTTATTTGATGTGATGATGTTTCTGCAAAACGGTGCTTCATTGGGGTTGAAGGCAGTCACCCTTAGGCTTCAATGGGCAACTACTAGCAGCTACTAAAGCTTTTAGAAGTTCTTGGAACAATGTCAGATGCCAAAGGCTTGGTGTGTTGTTAGTTTAAAAGTTTGAATAATGTTCTTCTTTCTCTTAGGAAACATTTCCCTTTTAGTAGTCTATCTCTGGTTTTGGACTCTTTGATGGGTCTTCCGTTTGAACACCTGGAACCACTGATATTAGGATGCTTTCGCTCAAAACTTTCTTTTTACTGACAGTTTCCTCAGCTAGGCGTTAGGGGGAGCTGGTTGCCTTATCTTTTAAGCATCCCTTTTGATGACAGGGTGATTTTAAAACCTCTTTTCTCCTTTTGTCCCAAAGTTTATTCCCAGCTTTATAAAGATCAGGAGTTGATTTTAGGTTTAAAGCATTTTATTAAGCATTCACAAAAATAAGGACAAACAGTTGACACATGGGAGCAAGCATCTGATACAGTCATATAATAGCGCACCAGCGCGTTAGGATCCTGTAAAAGCAGTGTACATTCAGATGCAATAGCTGGTGCGTATGCTACCACAAGGTGCTCCAAAGTGAACAAACCCCCCAACTCCCTACCTCCCCGAACCAAACCATGCCCCTTCCCCCCACCCCCGTCCAGTGCCCCAAAGCAACACCCACCCAGCCCTCCAAAGACCGCTCCCTTTTCTCCTGTGCCCACACATCTAGGCTCGTAGGCCTTCCAAGTCTGCCAATGTAGTCAGCCTCAACAGGCGGAGATATCTGGGGCACGTAAGCTCTGTAAATTCCCCCACAAGCAACGAGTGAAACAGTTGCCATAGTTCATTAAATTGTTCCACCTCTCCCGCCACCATGAGCGACAATTTTTCCATTCCCAGGACATGCCATAGTCTATGCAACCATCCTGTGGTGGAGGGAAGTGTGGTAGTGTGCCAGTGAATAAGTATATTTTGTACAGCAGAACCCAGTGCTATCGCAATTTGCCTCCCTCTACGCGACTTCAGAGGATACATCAGTCCGTTGGGCAAGCCCAGCAGAACATACGCTGGAAAACGAGGCAATTCAATCTCAAAGTTGGAGTCAATCAAGTCTAAAACCTCTTTCCAGTAGGGAGCTAGTATCGGGCATTCCCATAAAACATGAGTGAGGGTACCGGGTTGCCCACATGCTCGCCAACAGGTGGCGTCAATGTTGTGATTCATCTCGTGTAACCTTTGGGGCGTGTAATACCAATATGTGGCTACTTTTGTAAATGTCTCTGTTAGCCCAGTGTGATATGCAGAGTGTCGGGCCCTATATGCAATGCTGTCCCATTCCTTACGGCTCAAGGATCTCCCTAATTCTCTTTCCCATTGTTCTCTACCTGGGTTATAGATGTCGAAGGGGGAGGGCTGCAGGAATTTGTACAAGTCTGAAATGAGTTTTTTGTCTGAGGTGCGTGTTACAAGCCATTTCTCATATGGTAAAAGCTTCCGGTCCGCCGACACTCGAGTCTGTGGTTGCAGTGCCCAGTGACGCACCTGCATATAGCGCAACCGTTCCACCTCCGGCAACTGATATTCTTTCCTGAGTTCCGGGAACGGGATTATGCCCTCCGGGCCATACAAATGAAAAAGAGCCCTGCACCCGGCCATTTGCCAATGTGTAAAGGCCCCTGGTTCCGTGCCAGGGCTAAATTCTGGGTTATCGATCAGGGGCGTGAATGGAGAGGGGGAGGTGGTAAGTGAGTGAGTCAGATTCATGGCATCCCACACCCTCAAGAGGACCCGTGTGATATAAGATGCATATAAATTGGAAGGGCGATGTATCCGCCGCAGAAAGGTCACTTCTTGCAAGGTCCGGCCCGCAACTGCCTGGTCCTGAAAGAGCCAGTGTTTGTCGGACTCCCATTTGCTCCACTCTACCAGATACCGTAGTTGGGCTGCCTGAAAATATTTACGGAGGTCCAGTATTCCGAGCCCCCCTGCCTCGGGTGCCAGAGTGGCCAAGGTCCTCTTGAGTCTGGGTTTACGGCCCTGCCATATGAAGCGCGCAATGTCCGCCTGAGTCTGAAGCAGCCATCCCTTTGGGGGCTGCAGTGGCAGGGCGCGGAATAGGTAAAGCGCCTGCGGCAAGATGGTCATTTTCACCGAGGCGATCCTACCCAGCCAGGATAATGTGCCCTTGCTCCAGCGACCCAGTTCCTCCTTAATTTTAGAGCCTAAGGCGGTGTAGTTCGCAGTCACCATGGCAGGTAGTGTAGGCGCCAGAAGAATGCCCAGGTAAGGCACCAGATCTTTCGACCAGTGCATGGGAAATCGCCTCTGCAAATCGGTTCTGGTGGCCACGGTGAGTGAGACGTCAAGGGCCGCCGATTTCCCCATATTCATCTTAAAGCCCGCAATGGCAGCGAAGGCTTCCATCTCGTGGATGCAAGCAGAGAGCGACCTGCCCGGATCCTCCAATGTCAGAATGATATCGTCTGCGTACAGACTGATAGTGTGGGTGTACTCCCCCATCTTAACTCCCAGGGCATCTGGATTTTGACGAATTCTTTGGGCCAGAGGTTCCATGTAAAGCGCGAATAAGAGGGGGGATAATGGGCACCCCTGTCTGGTACCCCTTTCGATCGCGAAGTGATGAGAACTGCAACCGTTAACCCGTACCACTGCTGATGGAAACTTATAGCAGTTAAACACCAGAGTGCGGAATTTCTCGCCAATGCCGACTTTCCCCAGAACTCTCTCTAGATATGGCCAGTGCACCCTGTCGAAGGCCTTCTCTGCGTCGACTGCTAGTAACATCCTTTCTCCGGATATTCTGGAGGCCTTCTCCAGAACATGAACTACCCTCTTGGTGTTGTCCACCGTCTGCCACCCCGGGACAAATCCAGCCTGATCCGAGTCCACTAGACCCGGAAGATGAAGCGCTAAACGGGCCGCCAAGATCCCAGTATACAACTTAAGGTCGACATTCAAGAGGGAGATAGGCCTGTAAGAGCCACATTGTGTCCGGTCCTTCCCCGGCTTGGGGATAACCGAAACCGTTGCCCTAAGCAGATCCGGGGGAATAGCTCCAGGCTCGGAGAAGGAGTTAAAGAGGCGCGTGAGGATCGGGGCCAGCATGGGGCAGAAAGTCTTATAAAAGAGGGAGGTATAACCGTCGGGGCCCGGGGCTTTCCCGTGTTTAAGCCTGGAAATGGCTGTGATGACTTCCTCCACTCGAATATCCCTCTCAAGATATTCTGCCTGCTCTGGAGCAAGGGAGGGAAGGTTAACCGAGGACAGGTAGGTCTCCTCTGCCAGTGCCGACGGGGGTTCGCCCCTATAGAGGTCGGCATAAAATCGACGGAAGCCGTCAGCTATTTGGTCATCTTCCGTCACCGACTCCCCGGAGGACGTCGCTAGCTCCTTCACTAAGTGCTTCTGGTGTGCTTCTCTAAGTTTATGTGCCAGGAGTTTCCCACACCTGTCCCCACCACTATAATACGCATGCTTCAAGCGCAATGCAGCGTACTCCGCCCTGTCCGTATCCAAGGCTGCTAAAAGCTTCCTCGCCGCCTTAAGCTGCTTCCAGATTCTGGGTGCCCCCTTCCTCTGGTGAACCTGTTCCAGTTCTCGCACCTTGCCTGTGAGTTCCTCACGTTTCCGCTGACGTTCCCGATTCTCAGCTGAGGAGATAGCAATAAATTCCCCTCGGAGCACCACCTTCAGTGCCGCCCACTGCGTTGCTAGGGAAGTGTCACCATTATCATTGTGCTCCTGGAATTCCCGAATTGAATCCTGAATATGTTTTACCACCGTCTGTCTGTGCAGCAAGGTATCTCTGAGGCGCCATACCCCGCGCCTCGGCGATATCGGTGGCAATTGAAACTCTGCCATAACAGGGGCGTGGTCTGAGAGAGAAAGAACCCCTATCGTTGATGCTATGGCTAGATCGCGGAACGGTTTGGAGACCAGGAGATGATCGAGGCGAGCGTAGGTCTTATGAGCGTGTGAATAATAGGAATAATCCCGGGTGGTGGGATGCAAGGAGCGCCAGAGGTCAAGGAGATCTGAGTCTTCCAGCTGGCGTTTGCCCATCTGCGAGATCTTCCCAGTCTGCGGTCGCCGTTGCACGGACCTATCCAGGGAGGAGTCGAAGACCATATTCAGATCCCCCCCTATGATGATGTGCCTATATGGAGTGGCGGTGATATCCACCACCACCGAATGTAGGAATTGTTCCTGGTGTTCATTGGGGCTATACATCGACCCAACAGTGAAAGTCAGTCCCCCGTACTTGACCCTATAAGCCAGGAGCCTGCCCTTCTGCTCAGCAAACTTATGTAGAATCTCCCCCTTAAACTTGTGGGATATCAAAAGTGCGGCCCCAGCGGTCTTAGTGGTATTGCAGGAGAAGAATTGAGTGGGAAACTTATGGGAGCGCATCCTCTGGCAGTCTCTGGACAGAAGATGTGTCTCCTGGAGAAGACAAAATATCCGCGTGGGTATTTTCCAATAAAGAAAGAACCGCCCTTCTTTTGATAGGATTGTTTAACCCCTTCACGTTAAGGGTAACCACTGTGAAAGCCGTCATCTGTGTGGATTAGACCAAGGCAGACGCAATGTGTCACGGCCTAAGAGGGGTAGGCACGGTGTAGGTGATGTGTAGAAGCACAGCCCAGCTGTGATGAGTAGCACAGTTGCACTGGACGGACCCCGTGATTCCCCCAAACCCCCCCCCCAAACTCCCAGACTGGTCAACCCTCCCCTCCCCCTCCCAGCAACACCCCCACTCCCCAACACACCCTTCATGCAACAAACCAAAGGATCTCTCCCCCCTCCCCCCAACAAACCCCCAAAATCCAAACAAATGTTAGTCCCAGTCATGCCCTCGGGCAAGTCTGTGGTGAGTTACCGATGTGGACGTCCAGCCACTTACCCCCTTCCCCACTTCCCCCCACCCCCCGCCCTCCAAGACCCGAACCTGCTATTCCAGTAAGGCTATGGTGTTCTCCCCCCGGAGCATCATTATGCTGTAAGAGCCACGTCACCGGTAGCTGCGTTGCTTCTGGCAGCCTCGGAGACCGCATCCGCCATGTTGGCTCTAATGGTGGGCGAGTCTGGCATCCTGGGGTTGGCCGTTCCCCGTCTCCGTGACACCCTCTGCCAGCCGTCTCTGGGGCCACGTCTCCCGCTCGGCGTATTCGTGTCTTCCTCCTCCGCCGTGATCCCCAGTACCTCACAGGTGTCTTGGAGTGATCGAAGTTGGTGCATCGTGCCGTTCCATCTAAAGATGAGGCGGAACGGGTGGCCCCAGGCATATGGTGTTTCGTGCTCTCTCAAAAAGTCTGTGGCGATCTTAAATGATTTCCGTTTTTGCAAAGTAATGGCGGACAGGTCCTGATATAGTCCCACAGAGTGGCCACGGAAAGTGAACCCAGATTGTTTCCGGGCGTCCGCCATGATGCGCTCTTTCAATGGGTAGTCCGGAAGGAAAGCCAAAATGTCGGGGGGGGGGTGCCGATGCTCGCCGTGGTGGTCCCACCCGATGCGCCCTGTCGATCCTGACCGGAAATTCCGGTGGTTCTCCTAGGATCGCTCGAAACAGGTCTCTCAGGTAGCCAGTCACATCCGTGCCTTCGTCCGAGGACGGAACCCCCCGGACTCGAATGTTGTTTCGCCGAGAGCGGTTCTCAAGGTCTTCGTTATGCATCTGCAGATTTAGGTGCTGTTCTCTGAGGCGCAACACCTCCTGTTGTAGCAGGGCTAACTCCTCATCGATACGGTGGTTCGGCCCCTCCACTGTGGCCACTCGTTCCCCGATCTCTTCCACTTCTCTACGCACCTCCCGGACCTCGCCCGCCACTTCCTGTTTCAATGTCTGAAAATCGTCTCTGAGGGTGCTAAACAGCGACTCAAGAAACGATCTGGTGACCGGTGGCTCTCCTCCATTCGAGTTCTGCGAGGCCCCGGCTGCGCTTGCTGAAGACGGCCCCCTATATCCCCTCTGTTGGGATCTGCTGAGCATCTCCGGGAGAGTGCGCTCTCCCCGCTTGTTGCCTTTGCCCGACGCCATCTTGGGTTGAATGCGGGCCGGGTCACCTCTCCCGTGGTAGACAAGGGCCCGTGGATCGCCGCCGGCACTACACCAAGCACCTTCTGGGGTCAGTACTGCTGGGATCGTCACATGGGTGTCCGGGTGCGATAGCTATTGCAGGGTGCGCACTCTGTCTGTGGGCCTCACTAGCCTCCATCCGTCGCGGCCTCCACTAGGCCAAGATACGATCACCTGTGACTGTCCCCTCTTCTCGTCACTGTTCGGGAGGCATTGTGGATTCCTCCGTAGATGCGCAGGACTCCCCAGCTGTCGCCGTCATCAGAAGCCCTACCGGGCGATTCCGCCACCTCTAGGCTTCGGCCAAATTCGTCGTGCGTCACAGTGCTAATGGCCGGGATTCGCTCTGGGCCCGACTATGCAGGGCGTGGGGCCGCCGGGGACTCCGGCGTCGCTGTGAGCCTCGGCGTTCACTAAGTTGTGGAGTCCTGCCGCCGGGGAAGCCGAGGGGGGAAGGCCCCGCACAAGGCCCCGGGTCCGCACCCTTGTCCCTTCGGTGCCCTCCCGGGGACGGCCAGATGGGTATGCCGGGATGCAAGCGTCACACTCTGCTGCTCTTGCGGGGCTACTACGGTGGTTCCTCCAAATTTCCAGGACCACTTGATCGAGGCGTTGCGGCGTCTCTACCGGCTGCTCACTCCAAGCGGCACTGGGCGCGGCGTGTGTCCGGCCGACGTGCTCTGGGGTCGGCCTCCTCCTCCACGCATCTCCCGGGTCGGACCTTCAACACCGTCCGACGGGCTGTCCTGAGGCTAAACGGAGGCTAGGACTTAACCAGCGTCGTCTCTGCAGGTTCCGCTATTTCTCCCCGTGCCGTTAAGCTCCGGAGGGGGGAGAAAGAGCTATATTTCAGGGCTCGGGCCTAGTCGGGCCGGGGAGCATCGAGAAGAAGCGTCCTCTCACTCCGCCATCTTGGCCACGCCCCAGGAGTTGATTTTAAACTCCTTTTTCGGATCTCCTTCCTCTGAAGAGGAAATACAGCGTCGATGTCAGGAAGGCGCCTGTGATACATTTGGATAGGATAGCTCATATTCATCTTTCTGATTCAGTTTTTGTGAATTTTAGCCCAGTACGTGAGGGATTGAACCCTTCCACTTCCATTTTGAGTCAGTGGGTTTGATCTTTGATTTCTCTGGCCTACAAGACTACAGATCAGGTCTCTTTTTGGGGTGTTCGGGGCAGATCTAAAAGATCAATGTCTATCTCAAAGGCTCAGATAGAGGGGGCTTCCATTGCTGAGATCTGCAGGGCAGTGACCTGATCATCCCTGTTGACCTTTGCCTCTCATTATAGGATTGTTCAGGAAATTGAACTGTCTGATGTGTTTGGTTCTAAGGTGTTGTCCGCTAAGACGCCAAAATAGAGGTTCTTTTCTTTGCTTTCGTATTTAATACACATGAGTTTGTGCATTCCGCCTTTGGTTGTCCAGTTTGGCTTAATACATCACAATTAAGTAATGATGGGAAACGAGGGAGGGATGATGAGGTAATGCCTCAATTACTTACCTGTAATTCCATTACTCTGAGTCCTTTTACATCTCTTCTATTTATTATATTCATCCCTCCCTCCTAGGTAGTCCAGGCCAACTCAAACTTGGCGGTTGTGTCGGGTTACGTTGTAGTTAGAAGAGAAATGGAGGGTAAGATGGTCTTTTGTGTGGAAGCAATCACATGGTATGGGTGTCTGGTGAGGCAGGGTTGCCTCAATTAAGTAATGAAGAAAAGTGAGGGAATAGGACTCAGAGTAATGCAATTACTCGTAGGTAATTGAGGCATTTCAAATTTAGACATGAGACTCATGATTAGCGTGCACACCCACTTCATAAACTCAAGCAGGGTCTTTATTCTCTCTTTACAACCACAAACAGAGCCTTGTGGGTTCCCCAACTTGTTAACATTCTGGATAGGAAGCTCTTGT
The DNA here is from genome assembly GCF_964263255.1 of Lissotriton vulgaris. NCBI lineage: Eukaryota > Metazoa > Chordata > Amphibia > Caudata > Salamandridae > Lissotriton > Lissotriton vulgaris. The sequence goes on from NW_028245332.1 coordinate 55,342, forward strand.
TGACAAATGGCAAAAACGTCTCAGAAACAGCTAATTAAGTTAATGTAGGATTTATTAAGATGCACAGCTCAAATGTGTTGATCCTCAGCATGCCATGAATAACCTGACAACCTATGAAACCCCACAGAGAATTCCACCTTACTGGGTGTTCCACAGTTCCAAGATAGACCACACAGCCAGGAACCACACAAAATCTTTTCTGTCACACTCCTATATGGACTACAATGATTTTTTGCCCCAGATGTGACTACCCCCCGGCCGATATATTCTTGTCTTTGGCTCTGGAAATTTGTGGGGGAAAAGTTTATTGCTCAAGTATTTGTCTACTGTCACAACCCAGATCAGTAGGGCTATTTTTTTTATTATAAGATCTACATTTAACATCCCTGATCTTTGGATCTGTAAACATAGGCATTGGACCTTTTAAATTGTTTTTCTGTTTAACACAATGTTTACGCTTTATGATTTTACAAACTGAATAACCTACATCAGCCATTGGAGGTTGTGAGCACACCACCTATGTACTCGCAACCATCACCATCAGTACTCTAGACATTTCACTAGTCCCCTCAGAAGTATTACCCAGCTTGGTCATAATTGTATAAAAATGTATATTGTTCTATTAATATTGTTATCTATCATGGAAAACCAAAATTAACAAAATTATAGCGGTGAAGGAGGATGATAGCGGTAAAATACCCTCTAATGATATTCCTTAGTCTAGTTATCTGCTCAATAGATACCACAGCCAATCAATGTGAAGCATTTGAAAGTTCCACAGTTCTTATACAGCAGCAGCATGAGAACGAAAGGTGTAAAAAAAAAGTAAGGAGCGGGGGAGCAGCTTGGAAAAATCCCTCCTAGCCTAGTATTAGCACTCAAAACACTCCTCGAACCAATTTAGTTCCTAATATGGTGAACATTCGATGCTAGAATCGAAAATGGACCAATTGATGGCCACACAGACGATGGTGGGAAACATCCCACAGGGACAGCCAATATCTAGATAAGAAGAGTAAGAGGATAAGTATATTCAACGTTATCTAATAAGTCAAAGTTATAATTTCCAATGTTCGCCATAATAACACCTAACATCCTTTCTTACCCATATAATCCCAACATGTGACATATTCTTCTACATCCCTCAGATAGCACAATATTTACTTCATAACATCATAGGGCAGATGAATTACTGGTATAGGTTGCAAGCAACCGACACATCTGAAATGAAAATATGATAACGCCTTCAATGGGTAAGAAGCGAAAACCTTAACTAATCTGGTACATAAAATGTGATCTCAGTTACACTCATAATGTTACATAGTTCGATACTATTAAGCAATCGACTTCTCTCCTTAGTATTGCAAGGGTAAATATAACTTCAAAACATTGAGGCGCATTGAACATACTTTGAGAACGTGAAGTAAACAGTTACACTGCTAATTTAATTTTAAAAATCAATAAGAAACAAGGTTTTGCCTGGTAAGCTCCCAACCACTATTTGCCAGTTGTAAACCACCCAAATTACTTTGAGAACTGTAATATATTTAATAAAAAGAAAAGTAATATCACGAACGCAGAATTGCAGATGTGGGACGGGGTGGCCAGTAGAAGGGGGCTGACAACGTTTCCCTCCCCGATGACTCCCCTTTTCGATAACAAGGAATTCACACTGGGGTTTGATGGGAAGGCATTCTCAGCGTGGCGGACTTCGGAATGCAAAGCAGCAGGTCATCTGTTTGATGTAGAGGGGATCATTTCGTTTTCCCAACTAAGGCAGGATTATTCCCTCCCAGAGACAGAAAGGTTCCACTATCTCCAGATCAGGCACTGGCGTCTACACCCAGAAGTGCATATGAAAGTCAACAGGAAACTGACAACGTACGAGAAATGGTTAGTGACGAAACACACCAATAAGAAAATTATTTCTAAATGATATGATATGATATGCTACGTCCGCCAATCCCCACTCAGCACATTGCTAGTCAGAAACGCTGGGCGAAAGAATTGGGAAAGGAACTCACTAAGAAAGAGTGGGGGGATATCTCCTACAGGGCCAAACATAGGGCGCAAAACACCATCAACAAAGAAACTGCTTTTAAGATACGTGCTGGTATCCGACGCCGGTGCGCCTGAATAAAGGGAACCCAGACCGCAGCCCTACTTGCTGGAAGGGGTGCGGGGAGGAGGGCAGGTTAGTACATCTGTTATGGGAATGTAGGGCACTGACCGCATACTTGACCATGATACTAGACGAAATAGACCAGCAGTTTGAGACACAGATTCCAAGATTCCCGGTATATGTAGTGCTGGGGCTACCCAACCTCTTAAAGTTTCCTCTGAAGTTCCGCAAAGGGAAGCAGAATGGCCTAGCTCTGGGGACAGCACTTCAGAACCTCTTATCGCACTGGGGGACACATACAACCCCGATGCAAACGGGGTGGTTACATAGAATATGGCATATCCTGGGGATGGAGCAGATACAGGCTTCCTGCACAAACTCCGCAGCAGGATTTCGGGAGGTTTGGTGACCGATAGTGTCTCTTGTCCACTGAATTGAACGAGATCACATGCCCAAAGTACCTCCGCCTCCTTCGACCCACGGCACCTGAGGAGTTGACCACTAGGCCTTGGGATTTGATACGGAATTTGCTTGGAACACCAATTTTAAAGCCGGAATAGGCATTGTGCACACCAGTTCAGTTCACGGGAAGGCGGGTGGGAGGGGGGGGGGGGGGTTGTTTGAATATCTTTTGACAGTGTTGAGTACTTGCCTTTCTTGTTACTATGTAGCACATAATCGGTATTAGGCTTGCCTCGCAACTTTTTATGGGGAATATGGTGGATTTCACCCTCGCAGATAATAACAAATGTTGTAATGTATGTTTTGGATATGGGGTAACATTGCGAAATGTGAGGAGGCTATAAGAATTGTAACCCTGCTAAAGATGCCAATAAAAAACTAAGTTGAACCTTAAAAAGAAAAGGAAAAAAAGAGCAACAACAACATTAACATTCTTGTCTGCTTCTCTACTTCATGTTTCAGGGGGACAAAATGATGCAAAACCAGTCAGGAAATCTTCAAGACTGATGTAGCTTCCACTGAAAACGGTGCCTAACATAATTCCCACCATTAACATTAACCGTTTTTTAAAATAAGACAATTATCAGCTACCGTACCCTGAACCATGTAGCTGCCAAGGTTTCAGATTGCTTATGTGTGACATTTTCATAATTTTAGTGTAATTATGAGTGACATTCAATGACTAGGAGTGACACTTATCATGAGCAAAATAAAGCAATAAAGTTTATGGAAAGCAATATCAGAAATGACACTTGAGCAACGAGAAGCTATAAATAGTTCTTAAAAATACTACAAAATACCTGTAATAGAATGTCACTAATCGACTCTCCTCAAACGCTTTCATACACTTGCACAATCTCTACACATCCTAAATTATACACCTGCTCCACTGCACCTCTTGCACTGCTATGGATGAATCACAATGCCAGACCACGTTTGACTCTTTACACACTCTTTACACTTGGCCACAAGCCCAATCATTAAATCCAAACTCTTCCTTTTCATAGATGAATGCCAAATTACACCACTCCAAAGAGACATCACTCTCTAACTAGTGTGTGCCCCTTATGGACTGGCTACTTACCCACTGATGGGAGATTCTGCAGCTCAGCTGAAGTGGTTTGTAACAGTAGTGGACTGCTGTGCTCTGCTACATTTCATTGACTCAATGCTGCTCAGTGCTGACGCTGCACAGGTAGGCAGGCTCTCAGCCTCTTTCTCTGGACTCTGGTCGGCTCAGATGGCGCTGCTGCAGTCAAGGGTGAGAGTCTGTTACACTTGTCAGCCATGCCTTTAAAGACAGAGGCAGTGCAGCGCTCATCGCCAGACACAAGCATGTGCCCCGCTGCTTTCCAAACACAGGTGAAGGGTAGATGAGTTGTTTGTAATCGTGGACCCCGGATGGACAGCAGAGATGTCAGCCTGGTGGCCAGGGCTGCTGATGCAGGGGGGCTGCAGGAGCCCAACTCTCAGAAGATCTGGCAGAGGACTTGCCTTATCTCTTCTACTGCTGATGTAAATAATCAGTATCTTCTATTTTATTGTCTCCCGTACTACTACATCGGCAATTCTGGTCACCTTTCCCTTAATGGCCGTATGCCTAAGACCATTCCATCAGGGGATTGTGAAGCGCGCTACTCACCCGTGAGGGTCTCAAGGCGCTGGGGGAGAAAGGGTACAGCTCAGGGTTGGCCGAAAAGCCAGGTCTGGAGGCTCTTCTTGAAGGTGTGCAGGGTGGGGGAGCGACTAATGTTGACTGGGAGTTTATTCTAGTCCTTGGCTGCGATGTGGGAGAAGGCTCCCCCCCCGGCTCAGGTTCTGCGGATGCGTGGGGTCGTTGCTAATGCTAAGGCAGGATCGGCAGAGCTGAGGTTTCTTTTGGGTGAGTGGAAAGAGATTCTTTCTTTGAGGTTTTTGGGTCCGATGTTGTGGAGGGATTTGTAGGCGTGGGTGAGTAGCTTTTAAGTTATTCTCTTTCCGACGGGGAGCCAGTGGAGGTCTCGCAGGCGTTGGGTCATGTGCTCGTGTCGCGGGGTGACAAGGACGAGTCTGGCAGCGGTGTTTTGGATGGTCTGGAGTTTCTGTAGTAGGGATTTCTTGATTCCTGCGTAGAGGGCGTTTCCGTTGTCCAGTCTGCTGGTGATGAAGGTGCAGGTGACGGTCTTTCTGGCTTCAGGTGGGATACACTTGAAGGTCTTTATGAGGATGCAGAGGGAGTTGAAACAGGTGGAGGCGCTGGCGTTCCCCTGGGGGGTCATGGTGAGGGAGGAGTCTAGGATGATGCTGAGGTTTCTGGTGTGGCTCTTAGGGGTGGGTGGGTTTCTGAGGGTGGGTGCCATCAGGAGCTGTTCCACGCGGAGGGGGAAGGTCCAAGGACTAGGACCTCCGTCTTCTTCGAGTTGAGTTTTAGGCAGCTGTCGCTCATCCAGGCTGTGACATCTTTCATTCCTTGTTGGAAGCTGAGTCTGGTGTCTTCTGGGTTCTTCGTGAAGAAGATGATGAGCTGGGTCATCAGCGTAGGATACTATGCTGAGCCCATGCTGTCTGATGATGGTAGTGAGGGGTGCCATGTAGATGTTGGAGAGCGTGGGGCTGAGCGAGGATCCCTGGGGTACTCCGCAGCTGATCTCTGTGGGCTCGGAGACGAAGAGTGGGAGTCTAATCCGTTGGGTTCTGCCGGTGAGGAAAGAGCGGATCCAGTCGAGTCGGCTAGACCTCTGCCGGCTTTGTGAAGTTTGGTTGCCAGAGTGCGGTGGGAGACGGTGTCGAAGGCAGCAGAGAGGTCTATCCGGATGAGGGCCACTGTGTGTGCCTGGTCGAGTAGCATGCAGATGTCATTGGTGGCGGCGAGGAGTGCATTCTCGGTGCTGTGGTTGCTGCAGAATCCGGATAGGGAAGCATTAAGTATGGCGCTCTCTTCGATGAAGGTGGTTAGCTGTGTGTTGACGAATCTTTCAGAGACTTTGGCTGTGAAGGGAAGGAGAGAGATTGGCCAGTAGTTTTTCAGGTCTGTCAGGTCGGCCGAGGGTTTCTTGAGGAGGGGCTTGATCTAAGCCTGCTTCCAGTCATCAGGGAAGACGCCACCTTCGAAGGTGGCATAGATGGTATGGCGCAGGGGTCAGTGGAGGCTCCTGAGCGGGTGGATTTCATGGTAGTGGTGATGTCTTCAGTGGTGACCGGTGTCCAGGTAGTGATTGTGGGCTGGCTGTCATTTCTGGAAGGGAGGGAGGTCTCTGGAGTCTGTTAGTTGAAATTGTCGTAGAGGGCCTTGATCTTTAGATGAAAGTAGGAGCTGAGTTTGTTGCAGAGGTCCTGGGATGGTGTGATGTTAGTGATTTCGCTGGGAGGTTTGGTGAACTGCTGGATGCTGTTGAAGAGTACCTTTGATTTAGTGGTGTTGGTGAGGATTTTGTTCCTGATGAGGTTCCTTTTGGTGGTTCTTATGCATTGATGGTAATCTGTCATGGCGAGCTTGTAGGTGGACTGGTCCTCAGTGGTGTTGCTGTTTCGCCACTGTTTCTCGAGCCATCTGCATGAGCGGCTAGCTTCTTGGAGGTCAGTGGAGAACCAGGCGGCCTTCAGAGGGCGTTGTCTGTCGGGGCGGTGGAGGGGAGCGAGCTTGTCTGCACAGCTGGAGATCCAGCGATGTAGTTCCGTGGCTGCCGAGTGGCATCGGTCGTGCAGAGGGGGGTTGTGGCCGAGGATAGAGTAGAGGTCCTCTTCTGTGATCCTGCTCCAGTTACTTCGTGGCAGGCGCGGGGCGGGCTTGCGAGCCTTTGGCGATGCTGAAAGAGAAGTGTATGCAGTGGTGGTCTGTCTTGAGGGGCTGCGAGGTGTAGCTGAAGTGGATGTTGGTCCCTCCTGCGAAGATGGGGTTGAGGATGTGTCCGCCTTGTGGTTGGGGGTGGTGACTAGCTGTTTCAGTCCGAGGTTGGCAAAGTTGTCCAGGAGGGCGGTGGAGTCTGGTTCTCTATGGTTGTCGGGGTGGAAGTTGAGGTCTCCGATAAGTATGTAGTCCATGGAGTTGATGGAGTGGGGTGAAATGAGGTCAGCAATGGTGGTGATAAAAAGAGCACAGCGTCTGGGGGGTCTGTAAGCAAGGGTGCCTCAGAGCTTGGTCTGGGGTTGGTCTGGATCTGGAAGTGGAAGTGTTCGGTGTTGGAGAGGGTGTCGCTTGTGTACGATGGTCAGTCCTCCTGAGCTGTGGGGGCAGTCTTTCCTCTGGATTTTGTAGCCATCGGAGATTTCAGTTACAATGTCGGGGGCTGAGGTGGAGTTTTTCCAGGTCTCCGTGAGGAAGGTGACGTATGGCGAGAGGGTGTCGAGGAGGTCCCAGATTTCTATGGTGTCTCTGTGCAGGGAGCGCACTTTGAGGAGGATGCATTTCAGGGCTTCCTGTGTGAGGGTGTCAGGCATGGGTGCAGCAGTTGGAGGGGTACTGTGGATGGTGAAGGAATGACGGCAGTGTCGGCAAGAGAATTGGCCGTGGGTGGTGGTCGGTGATGACAGCTGGCAGTTGCTGTTCCTTCCGGGGTTGAGTGCGAGGAGGGTCGGACAACCAGGCTCCCTGGTGCTGGTCGCATTTGGGTCATGGACGGGTGCAGAGGGGCTTGCCTTTGGCGTGCCAGCGGCGCGTCTGTTGCATGCGGCAGCGCGGGAGTGGGGAGGGACTCGCAGCTGGGAGGCGGGATGGGGAATCGGTGGGGTGAGAATAAAGAAAAAAAAACAGGACAGGTATTACAGGGGGAAAATAAAAATGAAAACAGGCACAGTCAACTAACAAAGACAACACAGTGGCAACAATTAACAGAATAGACAACCGAGCAGAAAACAAAGTTAAAACGGCATAAGTCGGCTACAAGGAAAATACAGTAACAGTACAGTAATTTAGCAGACAAGACAACCAAGCAGAAATGCGGGCTAAATACAGGGCCTCCAACCCCTGTCAGAATCGGGTGTGGCACAGTGAGGGCAACGGCACTTAGCAGCAGAGCTGCGGGGAGAGAGAGCAGGTCTCTGATCAGGAGGTCAGAGGTCTTGCTCGTGCTCCCTCTGCCGCCATAAGGTAGGGGACTGGGGAGGGACTCACAGCTGGGAGGCGGAAGCGGGGAAGCGGTGGGGGGGAGGGGCTGCCGGGGCAGCAGTGGTGGGAAGGGAACAAAGGGAAACAAGCATTTACAATGCAATAGGTCTCGCAGTGAAATGGCCTTGTAAATGACATTTTTTTGATATTGTTTATGTTTTGTTAAAATTTATTAAAATGATTGTAATGTAAAAAGCAAATAGTGTTAAACTTTGTAAATGGAAAAGTTATTAATTGCATTTATATGAGTGCAAGCTATTGGCTTTGTAAATGTTAATGGTTTGTGTTAATGTGAGTTTTTTTAAGCAAAATAAATGTAATGTATTTGTAATGCTAATAGGATAAAGTTACTGCTGGTGCTCAGCAACGGTGAGAACCGGCCCACTTAACGCCCTGCCCCCATGTATACAACTCCCCCACTGCATTGTTGTTTCCTCTGCTGCTCCTAGATTTCGACAGCTGTGTACCTCCGTCACACAATTAACACTAGCAGATATACGAGCATCGCTCTGCAGAGAGCCCAAGGATTGAATGTACATGTAGTCTTCACACCGTATGACCCACTGTGAGAAACCACGGTGCCTTTAGCCTCCGCTTCAGATATTTCAATTGTGCCCTGTGGTGAATACTCGCCCAGAGAATTTGTTAAGACACCTGGAGGCGAACTCATAGCATCCCAAGTTAATAAAACTTTAACATGACTAGGTTACCAGTCCAGCTTACGACACAGGTACCAACCCTGACCCCAGCCCTACTGACCTTCTCATGGGGCTCAAATGACCTCTGTCCCGAAATGTCAGGGCACTAAGCTAGGGCTTCTCAAGTAGCCCTCCGGCTGTCAATGCAGCAAAAGCAAGGGCACAATTGCGCTGGGGTGTAAGGTGCTCAAAAGAAAATGCCCCTGTGATGCATCTGCCCACTCTCTCTCGCGGTGCAGCTGGAATTGGGCCTAGCACCACTGTGCCTTGCAAAGGAGAGCCCCCATGTCCCACTCCGGGACTTCTAAAAGATGCTGTGGCCCAAATGTTACAGCTTCTCACTGTCACGCGAGCCAGCTGGGAACACAGCAAGGCACTCACGGTGCCCTCCGGGCGACTACCGGGGGCAGGCACCGACAATATGCCCCAACGCACCCCCCAACCACCAATTCACCACTGAGCCCCACTCACCGGGCTCGCTCTCTCCTGGTGTCGCTGCTTTCCTCCTCAGCAAGTGCAGCGGGGGCAGGCACCGACAATGTGCCTCAGGTGCCCTCCGCAGCAGACACCACGTCAGCTTCACGCAGGGCTCTCATCAGCACATAGGAGCCCCGCTGCCTCACCAGCCTTGATACCCTCACCAGCCTCGCTACCCTCATGTTGGGTTGCCACCGCCTCCTCCTCCACCTCTCAGGTCATCGCGGGGCTCTCCTCATGCACGGAAGCCCCGCTCACCATGCCGCACTTCACGTGCCGCTTCTGGCACTGGATAGACTTCGGGGAGCACCCTCCTTACCGGGGGCTCCTCTCAATCAGCACCGCGGGGCTCTCCCAAACTCACGGGGAACCCCGCTCCAGACTCCATGCACTTCCGGTCGGCCGCCCTGTTGTTGGAGGCCTCGCCAGCCTCCTACAATGGCCTGACTTCCTCTTTTCGCTGGATCGTCTCTCGGCTGTCTTTAAACTGCAGTGTGGGCTCCGGATTGAAAGAGCCCCAGTTGCGCTCCGAACACAGCGCCAATGCGAGTTGGGCACCCGCTTCAATGCTGAACACTCTGGGACCCCTACGCCGAAGGTTCTTCTTCTTGACATCGCAGCCCAGCGCTGCCACATACACCCACTGCTCCTCTCCAGTAAGGGCTTTTTTTCCCGACACGTCCTAGGGACAGCGAGTCTACAGCGTGTCTTGCTCACACTGCCTAAATTTGCCAGTAGGTTCTTTGATTGGTTGACAAGGTTCACCAATCACAGTGCTTATTTCCTAGTTGCCAACTAATCAGAGACCCGACAGGCGCGGGCAGGCAGCGTGAGCAAGACACTCCGTAGACTCGCTGTCCCAAGGGGGGGTCAAAAAAAATATATGGGGACGTATCAAAAACCCGCTGAACACCAATCAGAACAGAAAGTTTAAAATAAATATCAACATTGCCCAATTGAAAGCTTGGGCGGTAACAGAAGTCCCTCTACACAAAATACTTTTACCCCAATAAATCTTGCTACGCATGCAGCGCATGAGCCCTGAAATGCTAGGCGAGACCTAAAAAAACAGGACAAGAAATATGGGGGAAAACGAAAATGAAAACAGGCACAGTCAACTAACAAAGACAACACAGTGGCAACAATTAACAGAAAAGACAACCGAGCAGAAGACGAAGTTAAAACGGCACAGTCAGCTACAAGGACAATTGTATTGTATTGTATTGTATAATATAGCGCGTACTGTCACTGTACGGGTATCCTGACGCTTCAATTTATCAGGTGGCACCAACAAAACAGTAATGCTGTTTGCCAAATAGAAAGCTCGTATTACTCACTTCTTGGGAAGAGCCAAGTCTTTAAGCTTTTTCTGAAGACAGCTAGAGAATTAGATTGTCTTTTACTCTGGGCCAGGCCACGCCCGAGTTGTCAGGCTGCTACTCCAAAAGCTCTGCCTCCCATCATGGTTTTCTTAAATCTGATAACTGTTACCAGATTTGCATTGGAAGAGCGAAGATTTCTCCCAGGGTTGTACCAGGTAAGTTTTTCCTGCAGATGTACTGGGCCCAAATCATGTGCTGCTCTGAATACAACACAGAGAGACTTAAATTGAATTCTCTCCTTAATGTCGTTGAAGATCTACGCTGCCCATTCAGATTACATTACAGTAATTTAGCAGACAAGGCAACCAAGCAGAATATGAAGTTAATCACCCTCCAGCACTCACCCTGGAAGCAAACACACAGGGGCATGTGGGAGACCCTGGAAAAATACCTGACAAGAACAACTCTAGGCCACCAGCCTGAGTACTGCATGCCCCCATTGTAGGGACCTGAGACAAAAGCAAGAGTAACAAACTTCTTGTATTTCTTTTTTTCTCACTTTCTCCTTTCCTCTTTCTTTTCCTCTTCACACATCTGCACCACCCTATAAGGGGACAGTTGGATAAGAGGATCAGCCTAGCACGTATATATCTGTAAGGTAGAGCCACACAACCCAACGAGCCTGGGCAGAAACCCTGGAACGAGTTATCCATTAAAAGAGTATGCGGGGAGAGAGAGCAGGTACCTGACCGTTCAAATTCCTGGTGTCAACTCTCGTGCTTCACGCCCGTTCACCCTGATGAAATACATTTCAACTTCAACCACTTAGTGTCCTCTCTCTCTCTAACACTCTCCTTGTCTGACAGTGTACTTCCTATCACCGTGCTATTTATTCTAAGATTTAGTCACACACAGCTCTGCAAATGCCCCTCAGTTTTGAGTATTACATACAGTGGTAGAAGTGGGCGGGGACGGAAGGGCACGGCGTGCCCCTACTTCTAAAAATTAATTCAGTCCGTTCCCCTACTTCTTACTTTAAAAAAAGCATCCCAGGACGGCAAGAATAGTCCTAATTAAAACAGTAACTTTTTTTTCTTGCAGGGGCTGCTCACACTTCTCTGTTGAACCACAGAGGCTGCAGCAGCCCCTCCCTGAGCTCGCACAGAAGCAGTCCCTCCCTTGGGCGTAGAAAGTGTGGGGGACGCGGGGGACATATCCCCCCAGATTTTGCAGTGGGGGAGGGACACGGGGGATAAGGGTGGGGGGGACGAGCGGACAAAAGAATTTCCCCTCTCCCTTTTGTGATTGTAAGTGCCATTAGTGCACGAAAGCGCTACCGTTTATGGCCCTGAACTTTACATGTGATCTGCCTTCAGTCTCAGAGGCCTCAGGCCACCCGCCCTCTGCCCTTTGATTTGCTGTAGTAAGGTTCGCCCTCTGTCATTTATTATGCATTCTGCAGTGAGGCCATTCTGAGACAGACAGAGAAGGAAAAAAACTGTCTCTTTTCCTTCCTGCACAGAGAAGTGTCCATTTCTCCTGCTCTGCTTCTGGCAGCTGCCCTCCTCCTCTTTCTCTCTTTATTCCTCCCTCTCTTTCTGTCTCGTTATTCCTCACGTGATTTTTTTAAGAGACAGCACTTACCACCTCTTGCCCATCCTTTCCTTTATTTATTCCCCTATCAAATGGTTAAAAAAAAGAACGAAACACTTAGGATAGAAATGTCATTATTTTCTGACCTCTTTCTACTCCGAAGGACAATCTCAGAATGAAGAGAAAAAAGTATAAAACTACGAAAAATAATGAAATAACGTATTAAAGCAATAAAGACTCGTCACAGACAGGCCACATTGGTGTTAATTACACCCACTCACATTAGTGCCACTTTACAGAGTTTGCCAGTGATGGACTACTTTCTATTTCTCGTCTTTCTTTGAACAACATTGTTTTCCCAGGGTGGGGAAGGGCACTATTCCTAGAGGGGCTGCAATACCTGGTTGATGGGTGGAGTGGGAATCGTTTAATGTTATCTTTTTCAACTGTTTTAATTATTTTAGATTATAAAATGTTTACCGCTGCTGGGTGTTCAGGGATGTGGTCTTTTTTTTTTTTAGTTCAGAATATAGTTTATTAACAGTCATATAAATCGCTTATACAAATTAAGAACAACAATGTAAATATAAAGTACACAATAAAATAAATAAAGATATATTCCAAAAGAAGAAATCATATACATAAACAGCTATAATGAAATATGCAACAAATATTGATGTATTGATATACTAAAGAATGGTAGAATATTTGATAATATAAAATAGATAAAACAATGAAGGGAACTCAAGGAGGTTTTGCAACTTCCTGTTGAAAGGGGGATTGAGGCAGAGAGCGGAGAGCACAAGTATCAAAAAAGGAGGTGACTGGGTCCCACAACTGTTTTCGTTTTGGAGCCAAAGCGAGTGGATAAACAAACGTTGGGCCCGATTCACAGAATGAACTTAAGACTCAATCCTAAATTTACTACTATTTTGGTATTCACAGAATGCACTTACTACTTTTGGCATTCACAGAATGCACTTACTACGTTTGGCATTCACAGAATGAACTTACTACTTTTGGTATTCACAAAAGTTAGGATTTTGTCTTAAGTTTGTCTTAAGACAGACTTAAGACAGACTTAAGACAAACTTAAGACAGACTTAAGACAGACTTAAGACAAAATCCTAACTTCTGTGAATACCAAAAGTAGTAAGTTCATTCTGTGAATACCAAAAGTAGTAAGTGCATTCTGTGAATGCCAAAAGTAGTAAGTGCATTCTGTGAATACCAAAATAGTAGTAAGTTTAGGATTGAGTCTTAAGTTCATTCTGTGAATCGGGCCCGTTGTGTCCAGCCTATGATTATAACATACAGCGAACCACCAAGCCTGATACGAGAGTTTAGTGAGATCCTTCCAAGCCTTGGTAATCTCCTGAAAAGCGACTGCAATGAGCAAGTCAATTATTTTTATGCTGAAAGTGCAGTGATCCCAATTGGGGGAGATACTACCTAAAAAAATGTGAGATACATGAAACGGGGTATAGTGGAAAATATACTATTATTTGAGACCACACCTTAACCCAAAACGTGTGAACCGGAGTGCAATTGAAAAGCAAGTGTAACAAATCTGCATGAGGTGCAGAGCAAGTCCAGCATGTATGAGACAAGTCAGGATGTTGTTTACTAAGAATAAGTGGGGAAAGTAAGAGGCAATTATAAATAAAAAACAAAGTCTGAACAGTATTTGCAGCCCTGGAGGATTTCCGTAACCTTAACCATAGCTTATCCCATAACTCAACAGACCATGAGATACCAATGTCTACTTCCCATGCCTCCTCCACTTTAGTCTTTGTGCATGGTGATGCTGGAGCATGTAGCAAAGAATAAATCCTGGACGCCCTAGTCCCTCTGATAAGTAGAGTGCGCAATTGAGATATGATACGAGACTCCTGAGGTAACATGGAGGGCAACGTGATGTGCACTTCATATGCTGATTTAAGTGCTTGTATTAATTTAAGATACTTAGCGCGAAAAGAAAAAGGAAGATGAAAAGACGACATAGCTTCTGAAAAAGAAATAATACGAGATTTCTGAAATATTTGATGCACCCATATGACACCACGAGTTCTTCAAGACTTCCAAAAAAATTTTTATTATTTATTAATATCAATGAGTTATGCCAAATAGGTTGTTCAGAAAAGGAATAAATTATCGTAGATGGCAGAATTTTAGAAGTGTATTTGAGGACTGGAGTGGAGATAGACTGCGGTGGACGAGAAAAAGAAAGGTATTCCGGAAAAGAGAAGGGAGAGATATATGCCAATTCTAGCGTTGTCCACAAGGGAGAGAATGTGGAAGAATCGTCAATCCATCTGGAAGCCTGGTTTAATAGAAAGGATTTGTGATATAAAGAAAAATTCGGGAAGTTCACCCCACCCTCTTTCTTTGGGCGCGCTAATTTTAATATAGACATGCGAGCCTTTTTACATCCCCACCGGAATGAAGATAAGATGGAATTAGGGATGTGGTCTTTTTAAAGCACACTGCTTAAGATTTGTAGGACTAAAAGCAATGGACAATGAAATAGGTCCCTTCCGGGTCTTGTAGTCATGTCCTGAACTTTTCAGGCACAAACACTCACTGATGACTGAATAATGAGTTTAAAAGCGTTCAGGTAACCATGTTGTTTCTGCTTACATTTCACATGCTTTACTTATCCTTGCATTCCCTATGAGTGTTTGCTTTTTCCAGGATGTTATAACTTTTTTTTCAGGCAGCATATTAGTCTTGTATAGTGCATATTTTGAATTGAGTCGCAGCACAATTAGGTTGTAGCTGAAGGTAGTGCTAGTTTCTCTCAGGGGGCAGTATTGTGTTCAGTAGGGGAGAGGATGTGGCACTCTGACCTGAGCTGCAGAATTTTGAACTGGACAACCAGGTTCAGCCTTCATGACCAGTCCACCAGCCCACACTCTTGAAAGAGCACATTCCCATGATACACCTTAGAAGGCCCCGATAAACCTTAGAAACCCTTGGCGTCTTAGCACCAGCAGGTGGACCCTTGAGGTGGCAAGTATGCTTAACCTTGAAGGCCTCTCCACCATGATCCATACTGAAGTTCACCTCCAGTCTTGCGGGCAGGTATACGAAGAAGCACTCTCTAGAGCGACAATGACTCTGTCATTGAGGTCACATTGAGGTCACAAGACCCTTGAGGCCAGTCCACCTAACCCTTTGGTACCGCCATTGGCCTTTTCAGCAGTAGTAGTGCAACTTACCAAGGATTGTCAATGTAGGATTTGCATGCAAGAGCAGTGACGGGGCAGGAGAAGTGATGGGGCAGGAGAGGCGACAGGGCAGGAGAAGTGATGTGAAAGGAGAGGCAACAGGGCAGGAGAGGTGACCGGGCACAAGAAGTGACGGGCAGGTGACATGACAGGCAGGGGATGTGATGGGCAGGAGAGGTGATGGGCAGGAGAGGTGATGGGCAGGAGAGGTGATGGGCAGTAGAGGTGATGGGCAGGAGAGGTGATGGGCAGGAGATGCGATGGGCAGGAGAGGCGATGGGGCAGGAGAGGCGACGGGACAGGAGAAGTAACGAAGCAGTAGAAGTAATGTGGCAGGAGCGGTGATTAGGCATGAGAAGGAGTGGTAACCGGGCAGGAGCGGTGAACAGGGCAGGAGCAGTGAACGGGGCAGGAGCAGTGAACGGGGCAGGAGCAGTGAACGGGGCAGGAGCAGTGAACGGGGCTGGAGCAGTGAACGGGGCAGGAGCAGTGAACGGGGCAGGAGCAGTGACGGGCAAGGAGAAGTGGCGAGTCAGGAGAAGTGAGGGGGCAGGGGAATTGATGAAGCAGGAGAGTTGATCGAGCAGGAGTACTCACTGGACAGGAGCAGTGAAAGGGCAGTAGCAGGCATTTCCCAGGGCGACTGGAAGGGTAGGGGGCCAGTTTAATTTGGGGGGACCGGTTTTGTACAAGTGCAGGAGTTGTAAAAACACTGCAAAGTTCTTTGTATATTCAGCAGGTTTCGGTCAACAATACAAGTGCCAAGATAACTTTGGTGATCAGTGTACCTGCTGGAGAGAGATGGGAGCATGTTTTGTCTAGTGGCTTTTTTTACTCATCTAAGGTAGCGCAGAGGGGTAATATGCCTGCTGCAAAGAACATGTACCGGACATATCAAAGAGCAATATGTTATGTGCATAGTTCAGTGGGTACTGCTTTGTGTTCACTTCCCGAATGAAAGGACACTTGAATACATATAGCCTGGCAGTTCGAGCTGGACTGTTCCCATTGGGCGCAGGATCAAGACTGATTTGCATATGGCTGGGTCCAAACTGGAATGGCATGGTGAGCAAAAAAACAATGGATTTAGGCCTAGATCTCTTTACTGGGGTGAATGTATGACATTGTCCTGCACTCTTGTCATCAATTGTTCTTTTTGCATTTGTCACCCCGAGTGGGAAAGGTATGCTCAGACATGAGTCCCGTGCTCTCCATGCCACTGGAATCAAGCTATCCTGGCTGATGAGGCCTGAAAGCCCGAACCCAGTCCTAGGATGCTTGTTTCCAATCCAGGGAGGACCTGGCCTGGCAGTTCAGGCTGGACTTTTCCCATTGGGTGCAGGATCAAGACTGATTTGTATATGGCTGGCTGCAAACTGGAATGGCATGGTGAGCAAAGAAACAATGGTTTTATGCCCTGATCTCTGTACTGGGGTGAATGTATGATATTGTTCTGCATTCTGTTCACCTGTTGTTCTTTTTGCTATATTATAATTGAGCAGCTAGCTGGCTGACATGAGTATAAAGGAGCCTTTGTGATTTTCCGTGAGTCTAGATTCTCCTGAAGAGTGCCTTTCTCTTCTGAGCCCTGCTTAAAACATGTGTACAGGAGGAGCCCTGTATTCATTACCTCAATGTTTGATCATGGATTTCTGAACAATGAGAGTAAAAGCATTAAGATAACATGATGTTCCTGCTCATATTTCACATGCTTTACATAAACCTGTATTCCCTACGAGTGTTTGCTTTTTCCTGAATTAAACCTCAAATAAACATGTTTATCCATTGTTTAAATTAAATAACGTTATAAGCTGTAACTGGTCAGTGAAATGTTAAACGTACAAAAAATTGGTATGGTTTGTTATTTCTAGCCACACCCCTGACTCCGCGCACTGATTCAATCTTCGGTTATTCCCGCCCCTTGATTCTCCACCCACAGTTCCCCGACTTTTTTTCCCCACTTCGACCACTGATAACACATAGCTTTTCAAAAGAACCTTGGGGCATATTATCAAGGGGGTTTATCTCCGCTTTTTTGGCTTTAAAAGACAAGAATGCGGAGAACATTATCTCCCTATAACCTAGCTGTCGCTAACACCAGTTAGCGACAGCTAGTAGGAGATAGCGACCATCTTGGGCCCCACTTTGCATGTCAGTGATATTTATCACTAATGACATGCAAAGTGGGTGTGCCAAGATGTTAGCGACTGGAAACAGTCGCTAACATCGCTATCTCCTATTACCAACTTTTGGAGATATTCGCGCTAAGCGCGAATATCTCCAAAAGCTAACACCTGCCCTGAGCAGTTCTTAGCCATGTTATCCAATGGGAGGTGGATAACATGGCTAAGAGCATTAGCTCGGTAATGCATGTATATTGCTGACTTTTCAGCGATATTCATGCATTGCGGCGATTTTTATCGCATTTGCGATAAACCGTGGTAATACCAAGGTTTATTTGCGGTAAAAATCGCCGCAGCTCAGCAGTAAATTTTTGTCTCTAACCAAGCAATAGCGATAGTTATCGCTATTGCTTGGTAATATGCCCGCTTAACTTTTACCTGCAGCAGCCGCTGAAATTACATTAACGGAGCTCATATGTAGCTGCAAACTAAAGAGTACTGTAGCCCATATAAATAAAATTCGGACATTAATTAAGTAGTGTGCGTGTGCTTGGTTTTCGATTGCAGAATGTAAGGCAGGCCAGAACTGGGGTTCATTGGCAGGGCTTCACTGGTGCCAGGCTTCACGCTTTTTTCATTCACCTTTTCTTTTCCAAGACGTGTAGGATACAGCCCCCTCATAGATGCAGAGGTTTGAGATTACTGCCCCCTACTTTCATTTTTTTCAGTGCTGCAGAAACCCTTAATTCTCTTCTAAGCAGGATCCTTCACGTCCAAATAAATAGGCTTTCACCTACGGTGCCCATTCTGAGCTAGTCATGGCAGCAGACGGATCTGAAGCGTGCCAGGGGCCGGGCACCAGTGACAGCTCTGGCAGGGTTTCCACGGCTGCCTGAAGCGCACTTCGTGTATGGGTGCAACAACCCTTTTCTCACATGACTGACAGACCACTTGTGTACCTTGGCATCGGGGAACAAACTACGTGTTGGCCAAGGCCGCAGCCATATAGGGTCCATGGGTACGGTGTCATCTCTGCGCCTGACACTCCCCCACTCCCCAGCCTCTACTCCTGCCCCTCCCCCACGTAATTCTGAGAGTGTCAGGCGTTGTACAGGTTCTGCAGCTGGGCGTACTGAGCGGTGGATGTGTTTGATACATTTAAGTGCAGTTTTATATCGCGTACTTACCTTAATTGTTGTGAAGGTATGGACACTGTTCGCTATTTGCTTCCAAAGGTCATCACCCAAATTCTCGCTTAGGTGGCTTGACTCGCCGTCCCCAGTGGGGAAAGCGGTGGAGGGGGTGTAGAGGGGGGAGAGGGGGTAGGGGTGGTGCACCAGGTTCACCTATGGAGCTAAACAATACAGTGCTAGAAAGCGAGGCCAGCTAATGAGCGTTTTACAAGGGTTTGGGTCTTGGGGGATAAGCTCAATTCACTACTTGAGGATGACCGGTTACTCACCGGTAATATTCATTACTCCGAGTCGTAGCCCTCCCCGTCCCAGTCCTTACTAATGAGCATAGCTCCTCCCACCAGAAACTCCCAAGCAACTAAAAACCCATCCCTTCCCTCCAGGCCACACCCACACCCTAAGGCATATAAGCATGTGACCCGCCCATCCACATCCTGTACTACCAAGCACAAGAAGCCGAACAGGGAGGGAGAGATGGGAACCAGGACTGGGACGGGGCGGGCTACGACTCGGACTAATGAATATTACCAGTGAGTAACCGGTCATTACCTCCTCGTCAGCCCTGCCCGTCCCAGTCCTTACTAATGAGCAGATACCAAAGCAAGAATCGGCTTCACATAGCAGAAAAACAGACTCAAGCTGCACAAGCAGAAAGTCACACAACCCGAGCAGAACGCAAGCCAGCATTCCCAGACCCAGGAGACACAGTCCCACATATCACTCAATGACTACAGGACATAAAAGCACGAGGAGAACACGCAGCAGCATCCACACAGAACACGGCCAGGGAGCCCCATCCCGGAAGCAAGCCCAAGGAGCAGCTACCCCAGAGGTGAGGAGCCTCGAACCGACCCAGGCGTCAACACACCACAAACCCAACAGCAGGCCGCACAGCCAACACAGCCACTGATGGAGAGCAGCCACAGAAGGCCCCAGAACACGACCAGCCAGCCTAAGGGCAACAAAAAGGGAACACCACCCCATAAAAAAAGGCACAGCAGGAAGGAGGCACACCGCCAGAGTCCGCACAACCGCCAAACAGGGCAGCAGCACCCAAACCCCAGTAAGAGGTACAGGACAGAAAACAGGCAGACCCAGAAACTCCAACAAGGAGCAAAGGAACGAAAGAACGTCACCAGGGGGAAACAACCCCACAACCACCCGGACACTAAGGGGCGCACCAGCCCAACGCCCGAACCCCGAAAGGCCAACCATCCGCCCACAGAGCTCGCAGGGAGGATACAGCCCGACCCAAGTCGAAGCCAACCACCCAGAAACCCAAGACAAGCCCCGGAATCCAATGCAGACACACCCTGTGTCGGACAGCAATCCAGGAAAGAAAACCCCATGACAGGCACAGGACAGGAGAGGCGAAGGGCTCCCGAACCGAGAAAAAACTCAGCCAGAACACCCCAAAGCCAGGAGGTCCAGACACACCACAGCCAACCCGCAAGTGGACCAGACACCCCGAGACAGAGGGGAAACAACAAGGGACCACCGGCAAACACCAGCAACGCCCCACCGCCAATCACAACAGAGGGAGCCAAGGCCACCCAGACCAAACCGGAGCCACCAGGACAAACGAGGCCCGACCCAGTCCAACCCGCAGCAGGACCCATGGAACCAGCGCAAACGGGGAAAAAGCACACAGCAGGCCTCCGTACAACAGAAGGACAGGGCAACCACCCCGCAGACAGTGCCTGACCAAACCAGAGAACAACCTCAACCCACGGCAATCCCCGGAGAAGCAAAACAGGCCCAACCACGAGACTCTGAACCAGGACAGCAAGAGGCATAACTCGGACCGGGAGGGAAACACCCCACACAGGAGAGCCGCCCCGGGAAGAAAAACCCCCCGGTAGACGAAAAGTCCAAGGGGCCACAAGGAAGAAAACGCCCCCCCCCCCCCCTCCCGGCCGAACAGCCGAACCGTCAAGGGAAGCCATCCCATCACAACAAAGGCGGACGACCAAACACACCACCAGCACACAGTCCGACCAGACCACTATGAACCTCAGGAGGAACCAAGGCAGAAAGAGGCCAGGCCAACCGAACCAACCATGGGACAGACTGAAAGCACAGGCAATCAGGATTCAACCCCAGACGAGAGCGAGCCAGCGCCACCAGAGGCACAAGAGCAGCAACAGCACCCCGGTCCAAATGAAAGCACCACACAAACTCAACAGCACCCAGCATACCCAGGCGACCTCCCAACCAGGCACCAACCAGGCCAGAAACTGCAGAACCCCAGATCCTTCAAACAAGATCAGGAGCACCCAGGCAAGCAAGGCCGAAGGCACAAAACCCCCATGGGACACCAAGAAAGCAGAGGCAGGAAATGAACCCACCGTCCAGCGGGAGCCTGCGACAGCAGAGGCACAAAACACTCCACAGAGCACTAGAGCCCAGGTCAGAGAACCAACCCCTCTCAGGACCCAAATGGATAGCCCCGCAAGAGGCCCAGAGCAAGACACGCCAGGGGGAACAAGAGCCAACGGGCCCAAGGACAAACCTCACAGCAGCAGGAACAGCCGCCGAACATGGAGCCGCCGGGGAGTAGAGGAAGACTGAGCCCCCAACCACCACCGTAGTCTGCGGGGCACCGTCAGGAAAACCCCACCAACCGATGTGCCGAAACCACCCCACAAACAGCAGCACATGAGTGATGCAAAGAAGGAAGACATCAAGTAAAGAAACCCCAAACTGACGCAGGAGGCAGCAAACACCCATTGAAAGGGCCTAAACCGGAAGGAAAGAAGAGGGAGAATCAACCTACCGAACAAGGCAGGGAACACCCGGAACCCCCAAGTAGGCAAAGAAGCCGCGGGAACCGGCATAAGAAGAATGCGTCCCGGAGAACCAGAAGGATCGACGAGGGAGACACAAGCGTGCAGCTGCCATAACCAGCACCGGACAGCAGACCCCAGAAGGGCCCCGGAACAGAAACAGGAGCGAGTACACCCCCCGACCCTGCCGAAACACTTGCACCAACAACACCGCCCCCTCAGAAACGAGACTCGAGCCCTGAGCAAAGAGCCCGCCACAGCGCCTGAGAAATGGGAAAAAGGGGCAGCACAGAACACAGCCAGTAGCCCAGCCCAACAAGGAGGGACAAGAAGAAGAGGAAGCACTCCGTACACCCTGGGACAAGAGGAAGGAAGGGACACCCCGGCCCCATTCCATACTACCAAAGGGCAGGGCCACCAAATTAGAATGAAACGCCGCCCAAAAGCAGGCGCACAATCCCACGGATCCCAAAATAGTAAAGAGCCCGCGAAGGGAAGCACCATTATGGGAGACCCCCAAGCAGAACCGTCCACCAAGGCAAAACCCAGCGAGCAGACACAGAGGACCCGCCCACCGTCGCCACCGCACCAAGGGTTTCAAAGGAAAAAGACAGCCCAGAATTTCAACTGCAGTCCCAACCCGGAAAAAGAGGCAGAGGGACCCACAACCAGCAAACCAGCACAGAAAAAACGGACAGTCACACGAAGCGACCGAACCCAAAAGCCAGGGCAAGACGCAGCCCGGACCGCAAAACCAGAGGTAGCACAAGCCAGCTTCAAGGTTCTCCATCCCGCATGACCACAGGAGAAAAAGGAATCGCAACCACGGACACCACCAGGCACCGAGCTGCCACACCAGCCACCGGGATCCACTCGCCACACAGCCAGGATACCCCAGCGAACCATTGTAAAGGAAACCCCAATCGCTACACAGCCAGGACACCTCCAGAAACCGGGGAAAGGCAAGTTCGCCAAACATCCCCCACACCCCCTCCTGCACAGCATACACAGAGATCGAGGAAAGGGGAGGCCCACAAGCCCCAACAACAGGTGAACGGTGACAAAGTCTACAGACTGTCCACCCACCCAGGGCCTATGGAACCAAAAAGCGACCCGAACACGGAACAGAAAACCACGAAGGCTCGCCCCCCCGGACCCAACCAATCCAAGACAGGATCCACGTGGCAGAAGCAACCTGACCATGCCCAAAGGAAGGAGCAGCGGAAGACCCAGCGACCACCACCTCCCCGTGACAGCAGAGCCCATACATGCCAAAACCACACATCTCTAACAGGGGCACAGAACAGAGAAAGTAGCGCCCAGACCAAGCAAAGCAAGATCCACAAGGGCCAATCAGGGAATGCCACACCCCCCCAGGCCAGCAGGCCAGTCCAAACAAGACAGAAAGAGGGAGACCCGGACTCCCCCAAGCCCCATGGTCCCGCCAAAGCAGTAACTCAAATGTACTCGAAACAACAGGCATCGAAGGGGAAAAAAAACGGCCGCCAAGCAGACCGACACACACGTACCTGAAAGGAGGCCAGACCGCCATGCCACTGGCGAGCAGAGAAGCCAGCCGTGCACAACACACCTCCCCTCCCACCCTAGGTGAACTCGCCAGGGCAGGGAACCAACCCGGAAGAGGTGAGGCCCCAGCAGGAAGACAAGTCGCGCTACCACCACAGGTCACCGCCTTAAACAAAAGCAATTCCCCCAAAAGAGGGGCATAGAGCGACCCACGGCAGGAGAAAGAGGCCAGGGGAGGAACCAAGGACACGCAGCCCCAGCACACAGAGTCCCGACCCCCAAAAGTACCAGCCCCACGCATGTGTCACGAGGCGCAGCCCAATATATCCAGAACAACAGGGCGCCCCCAAACTTAAGGATAAACAGAACGCACCCTAGAAAGAACAGGCAGCCCAAAACAGGACAGCAAGAGAGAGCAGCATCCACTTGCAAAGTAACCTGCCTCCAAACAGACACGGGAACACGAACTCCCGGACATTCCAAAGGAAGCATACAGGCACAGTTTTGCAACCACGGCCCACTGTGTGAACCAAAGCAACGCCCCCTAAAAAGGGGCAGGGAGTGACCCGCGGCCAGAGATCACGAAGCCCTGGTAGACAGAGCCCCGTCCATTGAAATGTCCAAAGCGATTTCCCGCAGGGATATTACAGAGTCTGTTCTCGCGGCCGCTTTTTACAATTCTCTGTGCGCATCCATTTCGATCTTTAGCAGAAGCATCTTGTACTGCCACCCAGGGAACAAAAACAAAAAAGGGAAACACGGGCCCGAGACGAGCACCGAGCCCCCAAACACACCTCCAAGGAGGAGCCGAACCGCCACGCCACTGGCGAGCAGAGAAGCAAGCCGCGCCCAACACACCTCCTCTCCCTCCCCGGGTGTACCCGCTAGGGCAGGGAACATACCCAGAAGAGGGGAGGCCGCAGCAGGGAGACACCACCCCACACCAGGCAGTCAAGGCCCCCCAACCCCACGGTCCCGCTAAAGCAGGGACTCAAAAGTACATGACAAAAACAGGTACAACAGGGGAACAAACTGCCGCCCAGCAGGCCGTTTCACACTCACCCGAAAGGAGGCACCGGTCCAGTACCCCCACGACGAAGTTGCCAGGAAATGAATTCCGCAGAAAAAACAAACAGGATGTGGATGGGCAGGTCACATGCTTATATGCCTTAGGGTGTGGGTGTGGCCTGGAGGGAAGGGATGGGTTTTTAGTTGCTTGGGAGTTTCTGGTGGGAGGAGCTATGCTCATTAGTAAGGACTGGGACGGGGAGGGCTGACGAGGAGGTAATGGCCAGTGAAGTGATATACTCTATGTAATGGGCCATAATGGGGTTGGTGAGGGAGTAGGAGCGGGCAGTGCCGGGGAGAAGGCTAGAAGTTCCCTCTGCCGAGATCGTGATGCTCACAGAGAGCAGGCGCCGAAGTCAATTTCAGGGCTCACAGACATGCTCCTGTTCCAGAGCCCCATGGTGCAGGAACCAGCAATACAGCCCCTCCATGGCTCCGCCCCAGCCCTCATTCATTGACCACTTGAGCACTTGGACGCCTCCCTCGCCGCTGCGGTAAATGTACCTCGGATGGCGGTCTTATTCACTACCTGGTTCACCCAGGCTGAGGGCGCAGGTGCCGTCAAGACGCTAAAATGCGTGATTAATGCATTTTAATGCAGTGATGCGGACCCCCACAATAAAATGCGTTAGTCTAATGCCTGATGCATGGTACTTGGCAGGGCTGTGGAGGACTGGGTGGAGGCTAGCTCTTTTTTCTCCCCTGCCCAGTATGGCTTTCGACAAGGTCTAGCAACAGTAGACCAAACCCATAACCTAACTCTCATCATAAGCAAATATGCCAAAGCCAGGAGAGGTGCCACACATATGGCATTTATGGACGTCTCCTGTGGTTTTGACCTTGTAGATAGGAGCATATTATGGGAACTAATGGAGCAGGCGCTTATTGATCCCCATCTAGTGGATCTGATAAGACGCATGCATTGGGACTCCACAATGAGGGTGCACTTTACACGGAATCAGTATTGTACAGCCCCAATAAATGTGACTAGAGGGGTGGAACTGGTTGCATTGCGGTGCCTTTCCTTAATTTAATTATACATTAATTATCTAGACACAGCTTTAGGGCTTTCTCTGATGATGTTCCTAGGATTGGCATGCAGACAGTCCCTTTGCTGCTCTATGCAGATGACGCAGTTCTTTTAGATCTGACCACAAATGCCCTCCAAAAACTTCTGAACAAGTTAAGCGATTTTATGATGAGATTAAAACTCCCGGTAATTCGTTCAAAATCTCTTATTATGACTTGTGGTCCAAAACACGCCAAGTCATACCAAGTATGTTCGGGTGATAAAATGACGTTACTATAACACAATGTTCAAAAAGTCATTATTTTTGCATCCTTTAATAATTTACAAAATACATTTCCACACAAATGATATTGCACATATTGTATCCTGTGGTATTACATTGTTTTGATTTAAATTCTATCTGTGCATGGTTGGCATACATTTAATTAGTGCTGTGTTATTTTTGTGTAATTTCCTCAAAAGTTAACAAATATATTCCCACCCAACAAAACATTACACATTTTAAGACATTCTCTAATGTACACGTCATTCCCACATTCACCAGTAATGGCAAGGTGGAAGTTAAGTCTAAGGTAGCACGACAGGGTAAGAGACAAGGTGAAAGTTGAACCTTAACCTTTGAATTTTGTGCCTTTTTTAAACGTTTTGTGGCATAGCTGGAAGTCAACCTTAGCTTCCTTTAACTTTGTTTTCGGGAAACGTGCTAGCTCAAGCACAGGGGCATAATGGTTGAGGTGTGCACGTTGTGCTGGTGAGAAAAACAGTATTTGCATGTATAAAGCCAACAACCGGAGTCGTAATGGCCGGCTCTTTAGTTCTAATATTGCATCAGAGAGCGGAAATAAATCCAGTCCTAAGAGTGCTTTTGCATCAGCGCTGGAACAATCAATGGGTGCATTAGGCATTAGCATGGAGTGAAATCTGAATCATGCAGTGAGCGGCGCAAATATGCGGTGATCTGCAGTATGAAGGTCCCCAGTGGCCGCTGCTTGAGTAAATGCTGTTTGTCTCTCAATGTACTGGAGGCTGGACAGACAGACTTCCAATCACGCGTCCATAAAGCAGCTCAAAGAGCACTGGGTTGTTATGAGTGGGGTTTTAATGGATTTCAAAATGCCTCTCTGCTGCTGCCATGTTTTTTACAGCTGGGAGGCGAAGGCGCGCTAACAAAAGCAAGATGGAAGCAGAACTGATATTGTGCGTCCAATGGCGGCAGGGAATGTTGTGCTTTCTACTGATGCACAGGGCCGGACTGGCTGTTGGGGGCACCGGGCAATCCCCTGGTGCGCTGCAAGGGTGGGGGCTGTAATGTTTAAGACTGCCCAGCGCAGTCTAGTTTTCACGCACGTAGGCGTGCGCCAGCGCGGACGTGGTACGTGGCGTCCGCGCGTACTATTTAATAAAGGAGGCGTGGTCACGGAGGTAGTCCGGACCACGCGGAACAGCGATAGCGTGTCCTGTGTCCCTCTGTCCAGCGCGGCGATATCGCGCGGCGTCCATAGCCACAGGGGGGGCATAACAATGGCGACGAGGGCGTGAAGTGCCCATGCAGTGCGAGACGCACCTGCCTCACCTACGCCGCCCATGCGCCCACGTGGTTCCCGGCACCTCAAGATCACACACGTGGCTGCCGGGTACGGGGCTGCCGACTCTACTTCCCGGCGGAGACGCGTGCAGCCCACAGAGCACTCTGCCTTTCCAGAGGATCCATCAAGTGGCATTTCAGAGACATTTACACGTGGCATCCAGCCCTGGCACAGGTGGGAAACTGAACTTTGGCTATCCCGCGATACCAGCGCAGTGCCCCCTTCATAGAGCAACGGCTGTCCCTGTGGGTTCCCCCTCCCCCCACGCAATCCAGGAGAGTGCAGCCAGGGCCCCAGCGGACTGCCCCCTTTCCGGACACAAGTGCAAAAGCCTCGCATCACATCCTCCACCAGGTCTGAGACCCAGGCCTAGGAAGAAGGACTCTCGCCACCCTCACCCCACGTGCCTGTGAAGCGGCGGCTGGCCATCTCACATCATTATGGCGTCCATCCCGCCCATTGAGCCTTTCGTGGTTGACGGGGCCCCAGCATCCCTGGCCCCGCGGTGGAAGGACTGGGTGGAGAGGCTCCAGTTCTACTTTGAAGGAGCAGGTACGGCGCAGGGTGCTTCTCCTGCACCTGGGCGGGAAGGATATCTATCGGATCTATAAGACTCTGGTGGAGGCCACCCCGCACACGTATGTCACGCTCCTCAACGCGCTCAACGCCCATTTTGAGCCAATGCAGAGTAAAGACTACCAGCGTTTCATCTTCAGGCAAGCGCGTCAGGAAGCAGAAGAATCCCTCGATGCATTCCATGGTCGCCTAAAGGAGCTTGCAAGCACGTGCGGATTCCGGGATGAACAAGAAGAAATCCGCGGCCAGATCATTCAAAATTGCTACTCTTCCGACCTGAGGGTGAAGATTCTCCAAGAGGACGGCAAGCCTCTAGCCGACATTCTGAAACTAGGCCGTTCGAAAGAATTATCTCACGCAAGGGCGTCGCACATGGAGGCAGCACTCCACAGACCAGCAAAGACGGAGCAAGTTCACGTGGCAGAACACGTCAACGTGGTCAGACCAAAGCAACGCCCGGCCGGGAGAGGAAGAACACCAGAACGCCGGAAAGAGTGCGGATACTGTGGGGGCGCGCCACATAGAGCACAAGACTGCCCGGCACGGGGAAGGAAGTGCGGGTCATGCGGGCGCATGAACCATTTCGCATCGGTGTGCAGATCATCAAAACCCAAACCTGAGGCAGCCCACGCAATAAGGGAAGACCCTGAGAGCGAAGATATGGATGATGACACTCACAACTATCCGGTGCACTATGTGTTCGCCATAGATCAGCCGCTGAGAAAAAAACGGCGACTCCCGAAGTGCAGGATCAAGGTACTCAACCAAGAGGTGAGAGCAACCATCGACACAGGGGCCTCGATAGAGCTGATGGCGGCAAACGTCTATAACCAACTACGAGACAAGCCAGCCCTGAAACCAGCCAAGATCAAAGTCTTCGCGTACGGACAGAAAACGCCAATACCGTTAATAGGGTGCTTGCAAACAGACATACGGCACCAGGAAAAGAAGACGCCGTCCACTATCTACGTGACCAAAGAAGGTAGCGGAATGCTACTAAGCGGCCAAGCAGCTGAAGACCTTCACCTCATTTCCTTTGCCATGGCCGTCTTAGAAGAGGAGCTGGACACGATCCTGGAAGAGTTCGAAGACGCTTTCAAAGGTATCGGATGCCTCCGAGGCAAAGAAGTCTCTCTACACATTGATAAATCCATCCAGCCAGTGGCCCTCCGTCATCGACGGATAGCATTTCACCTAAGAAAGAAAGTGGAACAGGAGTTGGAGACACTTGAAAGACAGGGGATAATCGAGAAGGTCAGCGGACCCACCCCATGGGTGTCACCGATTGTGGTAGCGCGGAAACCCAAGCAGCCAGGGCAGGTCCGCATCTGCGTCGACATGCGCTTGCCCAACGCAGCGGTGAGGAGAGAAAGACACCTGACGCCCACCATAGATGACATTCTCGGAGAATTAAATGGAGCGAAATGGTTCTCCAAAATGGACTTGAGGTCAGGATATCCCCAACTGCCTCTGCACCCGGACTCCCGGTACATCACCACTTTCTCCACTCACATAGGCCTCCGAGGCTATCGGCGACTCAACTTTGGAATATCAAGCGCTGCGGAGGTCTTCCAAAACACGATTCGAGAAGTATTGAGCGGGATCACAGGTGTCCTAAACGTCAGCGATGACTTGCTGATATACGCCGACACAGTAGAAGAGCACCACCGGAGACTCAGAAGCGTGCTACAAAGGATCAAGGACTCTGGTCTTACCCTACACCGAGAGAAGTGTCAATTCCTACAGAACACCATCAGCTTCTTTGGATACACATTCTCCGACAAGGGAGTAGCCCCTGACCCTGAAAAGGTGAAAGATGTACAAACAGCTCCAGCGCCAAACAACACATCAGAAGTTCGGAGTTTCCTCGGGATGGTAAACTTCTGCGGGCGGTTCATCCCCGACCTATCCAATCTTACCAGGCCACTAAGGGAACTCACAAAGTCCACCACCCCATGGCAGTGGGGAGAAGAGCAGGAACTGGCGTTTCAGAACACCAAGGCGGCCCTGTCAGCCAACACGACCCTGTCATATTTCGACCCAGCCAAAGCAACGAACATAGCGGTGGACGCCAGCCCCTACGGACTTGGAGCGGTACTAACACAGAGCCAAAACGGTGAAGACTGGGCGCCCATAGCCTACGCCAGCAGGTCTCTCACCGAAACAGAACAGCGCTACTCACAGATTGAGAGGGAGGCCATCGCAATCCACTGGGCCTGCAGGCACTTCCATGTATACGTCTATGGTCATCCGTTCACCGTTTCCACTGATCACACACCTCTACTTCCACTATTCCGAGGATCAGTATCCAAGCCTCCCCCGAGAATTGAAAAGTGGATTCTACAACTCCAAGAGTATGATTACAAGCTGGAATTTAAGCCCGGTGCGTCCAATCCAGCCGACTACCTCTCCCGGCACCCCCGAGCGGCAACCACCCAAGAGAGAGAAGATGCCGAAGAGACCGAGGAGTACGTACAAGTCATCCTGGAACGATCACGCCCGCTGCCCATGGACATCAACATGATCGTGAACGCAACCCGAAACGATGAAGTCCTGCAGCTGGTGAAAACTGCCCTGAGAGACAACGACTGGAGAACACTCCAGGCCTCGCTGAGTCAGAGAACACCGGAAGCCAAGCGTGCCCTAGAAACTATCTTCAGGGTGAAAGACGAACTGTCAATGGACAGTCAAGGCTGTGTACTCCGAGGACCAAGAATCGTGATGCCAGCGAGCCTGACTCGACAAGTAATCGAACTGGCACACCGAGGCCACCAGGGAGTGGTGAAGACAAAGAGTAGATTCAGGGCCAAGGTGTGGTTCCCGGAACTGGACGCTCTGGTCGAGCAGATGGTCAAGGAGCGCCGCTGGTGCCAGGCCGCAGGTCCACCTGAACCACCGCCACCGATAATCACCGAGGAGAACCCAGAAAGACCCTGGGAGCGAGTGAGCGCCGATTTTGGGCATCTTCCGGATGGACGGTACATGCTTGTCGTCATTGAAGACCTGACCAAGTATCCCGAAGTGGAGATAATACCATCACTCACAGCCAAGGAAGTAACGGCAAAGTTCGAGAAACTCATCGCCACCCATGGCATCTTCGAACTGGTCAAGACCGACAACGGACCACCGTTCCAAAGCCAAGAGTTTGCCGATTATCTCCGAGAGTGGGGGATCCAGCACAAGACAGTCACCCCCAGATGGCCCCAAGCCAACAGAGAGGTGGAGCGGTTCATGAGGACCCTCAATAAAGTGATTCGGATCGCTTATGCGGAGGAAGCACCCCTGGAGAAAGCCATTTATACGTTCCTGAGGGAATACCGGCTGACACCCCACCGCACCACCACAGCTGCCCCTGGGCCAGCCGCCATGGGGCGAATTGTCCGAGACACGATCCCCCACCACCACACTTGGACCCCAACGGAAGCAGACCCTCAGAAGACTCTGCACAACAGAAAGCGCTCGAACGAGTATGCGAGTTTCAGACGCCGAGCCAAGGAATCATACATTGGAGAAAGAGATCGAGTATATGTGCGAGACCGATATCCAGGAAGCAAATTCAGACTCCCGTTCGAACCCAGACCCTGGACTGTCACCCGCAGGACAGGCACGATGGTAACTGCTCAACGTGATGGAGAAACAGTCACCCGCAACGTGTCCTTCTTCAAGCGGGCTACGGTACCACCCAATGATATGCCCAGCCGAGACCCGGACAGAGCAACACCAAGCCCGGCGACCCCAAGCGCCAGATCCCCGGTGAGCGGGCACAGCGACACAGCAGACCAGCCTGGGGCGAGCCCGTCGGAGTCAGTGAGGCCCGGCATAGAAAATCAACACCCCTCCGGCGAGGAGCTGTCGCTGACTCCAGCCCGACCAGACACCCCGAGGCGAGTACTGTCTCGAGGAGAGGCTTCCGGTTATGGGCTGAGAAGGAACCCAGCCCCCTCATCACAGCTGGCGGACTTTGCAGTGGGCTGAGACTGTAGAACCTGAGCATCAGACTGGTAACAGGCCTGCCGGCCATTTTGTTTGTTTCACACGCCCACCACAGACTCTCAGTTTGCATCCTATTTTGTTTTAATAAAGGTGGAAAGGAGTGTAATGTTTAAGACTGCCCAGCGCAGTCTAGTTTTCACGCACGTAGGCGTGCGCCAGCGCGGACGTGGTACGTGGCGTCCGCGCGTACTATTTAATAAAGGAGGCGTGGTCACGGAGGTAGTCCGGACCACGCGGAACAGCGATAGCGTGTCCTGTGTCCCTCTGTCCAGCGCGGCGATATCGCGCTGCGTCCATAGCCACAGGGGGGGGCATAACAGGGGCCGGTTTTTGGCCCCTGGGGGCCGTTTTTGATACATGGCCGTTTTTGCAGCATAGCTGCAAAATCGGCCCTGTAACAAAATCGGGCATAAACTGGCCCCGGCAAAGAGCTCGGTCAAACCCCCAACCTCCCTCCCTGGGGCCAGCCGAGCACTTTGCCAGGGCCGGTTTAGGTTCCCTGTCTGGCCCTGCTGATG